>NW_026948187.1:868576-1001197 GCF_963921235.1 Mobula hypostoma | reverse complement strand
AATGCATGTGTGGAGCCAAAAGAGATAGAGTTGATGACGAGATGGAAGAGTTGCATTTTCTACATCTGTATTTACTCAGGAGACAGATACGGAGTCTATATAAGAGTGAGGTCCTGAACCCTATGCGGATTAGAGAAGAGGAGGTGTTTACTGTCCTCAAGCAAATTAGGGCGGATAAAATGCCAATGCCTGACAAGTTTCTCCCTCAGATCGTGAGGGACATAAGTGCAGAAATTGCTGGGTGCCTAGAAGAGATATTCAGATCATCCTTAGCAAGGCGTGAGGTAGTGGAGGATTGGAGGATAGCTACTGTTGTTTCCCTGTCTTAGAAAACCTCTTAAAATAAACCAGGAAATTAGAAGCCGGGGATCCCTATATCAGTGGCGAGAAAGGTGCTGAAATCTATTCTAAGGGCCCGGATATACAAGTTATATATATGTATAACTATTTGGATAGACGTTCACTGACTAAGGTAGCATGGCGTTGTACGTGATAGATGGTGTCTCAGCAATCTTATAGGAGACAAGACATTGAATGTTGCCTATATGGACTTCAGCAAGCCATTCGGCAAGGTTCCACATGGGAGGTTAGGCAGAAATGTTCAGTTGCTCGGAATTCAAAATAAAGCAGTAAATTGAACTAGACATTGGTCTGGCGGGAGAAGCTAGCATGTGGTAGTAGATGGTCACCTCTCTGACTGGAGGCCGGCGAACAATGGAGTGTTGTAGGGATCAGTGCTGGCTCGGTTGTTCTTTGTCATCGAAACCAACAATCTGGGTGATAATGTGGTTAAATGGATCAGCAAATTTGCAGATAACGCCAAGTTTGGGGGTGTAGTGATCAGCATCTATGGAACTGAATACTGTCGATGCTTCGAGCAGAGACACATCAGTGGATCGGGAAGCGAAGGGGGAAGAGTCCAGATTATGAATTGATTTGGAAAGTTTGAGTTATTGTTCTGTGAAACTCAGTGTTCAGGGTCTGTGTGGAAGCAGCGGCCTGTCCGCCCACATTCCTCAGCACAATGAGCGGCCTTTCTGCTGAAATCAAACCGAACCGGTACCAAAATACACTCTAACTTTAATATTGTGTTTAATCCTTTCTGCAGCAGCGGAGAGCGAGAAAGTTTTTAACATGATTTAAAGAAAATTACCGAGCATCTCGAAACCTCAACGCTGCCATTTGCTGCCCTGTTTGCCGTGAGTTTCCAACACTTTATGTTTATCTCAGACTCGTATCATTTGCACTTGGGTTAAACATATTCTTCAAGGATCTGTTAAATACATCGGTCCATGATATTCCTAACTGCGACATTCCATAACATAAAGAACACTACTCCAGGGTCTGGAATCTGCAGCATTCCCAGTTAGTTTCCACAAACCTTTTAAATGATGCTGATGGAAGGGTGAGGGAGCGGGGCAGGGGGAGAGTGAGGGAGCGGGGCAGGGGGAGAGTGAGAGTGCGGGGCAGGGGGAGAGTGAGGGAGCGGGGCAGGGGGAGAGTGGGGGTGCGGGGCAGGGGGAGAGTGAGGGTGCAGGGCAGGGGGAGAGTGAGGGGGAACAGGGTGACGGGAAGACGAAGGTGAGCCTGAGTGGAGATAGAGGGTTAGAGAGTAGGGAGACAGCGGGAGAGAGAGAGAGAGCAAGAAGAGGAGAGAAAAAAATGGAGAGAGGAAAGAGGAAGAAAGCTAGAGAGAGGGGAAGAGGCTGGGAGAGAGATGGCTAGCTGGTAAGTGAGATGGGCGGAGATTGGGGAGAGAAAGGGGAGGGAGGGGGTAGAGAGGGGAATGCGTAATGGAAAGTGACTGTGTGTGGGAGTTTGTGGGATTAGAGTAGAGAGGGAGTGAGTGTCCGAGATTTAGGTAGAGTAGAATGGAGAGGAGGAAGAAAGGGGGTGATGATTGTGGTGTGTGATGAAGTAGGGGTGTGCATGAGGGGGTGTGGTGGGGTGGGTGAGCGAGAGGGGCAGCACGCGAGGATGCCTGTGACCAGAGATGCGAGAACAGAGGGATGTGTGAGATGTGTGTCGAGGAAAGAGGGATTGTTGACATTCAGTAAGGAGGGAGGGGTGACCGACTTTGTGCAGCGAGAAAGGGCTGGCGAGTGGGAATGAGAGAAGGGTTAAGAAGACAGGCTTGAGGTAGAACTAGTGAATGTGTGGGATGCGAAGGGTGGGATGAGCATGAGGAGGTGGCAAGAAAGGAAGGATGAGTGTGATGGGTGGCGAGTAGACAGGATTATCCAGGGCCTTAAAGGGAATGGGGTAAAAGCAGGGGAGTGGGGATGACGGGAAGAATTGGATCAGCCCATGATTGAATGGCGGAGCAGACTTAATGGGCCGAATGGCCTACTTCTACTCCTATATCTTATGGTCTTATGGAAGGTTTGTGCGGGGATAGGGAGAGGGATGGTGAAGAGAGCAGGGTGAAGGAGATCCGTGGCGAGGAGACATGGATGAGTGAAGAGAGGTGCGGTGTCTGGTCAAAGTTATTAGACTAACTACTTATTCCCTCACAGTGCCGAGGATGCCAGTCATGGCGGATCACAACTCTCCGAACAAATCCACAGCACACGGTTCCCATTCCCAGTCTCCCTATTTCACGTCAGGTGTTTTACGGCACACGATTCCCTGTCTCCCTATCCAACACCAGGAGTTTTACTCTGCTCGATTCCTGGTCTCTGTGTCGAGCTTTTAATCAGCCGAGTCCTATTTACACGCCCCCTTCCCCTCCCATCCATGTACTTATCCAAGTTTCCGAAATAGATGTTGTTAAGACCTCAGACAAAGTCATGAATCAAAAGGTTAATCATGCTGTGACTGATGTTCTGAGTTTGGTAAATTACAAAGCAGCAAGTATTGAAGGAAAGGCAGGTGACCCATTGTAGCTGTTAGACTTGGTTGCAGAGAGGTGGGACTGGCAGCTCAGTACTCGGGGGTTCCGCTGTTTCAGACGCAACAGAGTGGGGTTTGCTAGTTATTTCTTCAGCGGTTTGAACGGGGCACGACTGCAAAAGCGCATGGAGGTCATCCAGTGAGAACAGCGAGAAGAGTTTAAAAAGAAGACAGCTTTATACAGCGGGCGAAAGAGTGGAGCGAGACAGAGTAGGAAGGCTTTGTCTCAACAGGGCTTGGGAGGTAAGGGGTCAAGGCGAGGTACGTTACTTGTGTACAATGCTGACAGAAATTATGTGTGTGAGGCCGGCGTTCTGAGCTCGGTGTCAAATGTGGGAGGTCCTGGAGACTCCCAGCCTCCCGGACGGCCACTTCTGCACCAGATGCGTCGAACTGCAGCTCCAGAGGGACCGCGTTAGGGAACTGGAGATGCAGCCCGATGACCTTCGTCTGGTTAGGGAGAGTGAGGAGGTGACAGAGAGGAGCTAGAGGCAGGTAGTCACACCGGGGTCTCGGGAGGCAGATAAGACGGTAACAGTCAGGAGAGGGAGCGGCGGCAGTCAGAGGCTAGAGAGCACCCCTGTGGCTGTCCCCCTTAACTATACCTACGCCAGGCAGCCCCGTTTGCGCAGAGGACAGAACTCAGACCCTCCCAGAACCCGGGCTGGATCAAATCGGCAGCCTGGGACTCGCTGTGTTAAATAGAGAAACTCCGCCCCGCTGGTTGCGATGAGAGAAAAAGGAGAGATCTACACGGAAATCCGGACAGAAAGGTTAGTGCAGCCGGTTTGTTTTCCTCCTTAGGGTTGCTACATTGATCCCACTCCCACCTCCTCCCGCTGTCAGACCCGTCCCGGGCCGGTGAGAGTTAATGTGACCCGGACTGCGGCAGTTCCGCTCTACCCCGGCTCACCCGGCCCCGTCCATCTGCAATGAGTGACGGACACATCACAGCCGAGTGACCTCGGGAACAGCAGCTCAAACTCAACTCTCCGGACAGGGTGAGCACACCGGTGCAGGACCATTGTCGGTCACCCGGGAAGTCAGTCTGTGATTTCCCGGGACCACACTGAACGCCGTCCGGTTACAGCATCAGAGGTAAGAGTTGTCTATTATTCTGTACAAGTATTCAGCGTTTACAGCGAGGTTCGGTTTTGGTCGGGATCAGGAGTGTATTTAGTGGGAGAAGGCAGTTCTGACATGTTCATGTTAACGGGTCAATCATTGTCAAAATGGATTAAGAGAAACGACGTCGTTACCGTCAACCAGAAATACTCCTCAGGGCGGTTTCTACTGAGTGAGAGCTGAAGGCATCTTTCACACCGGTAGCAACATGTGAAATCACACGGGGCAGTGATCTGTCACCGATCTCTCTGTCCCTCATTAAAACGCAACTACTCAGAATGACAGGGCGAATCCCGGCAAATCCCGGTTATATTACGAAACGTCGCTTTTCGGAATGCGTCGGTTTGATTTATTTGAAGGAAGCTTGAAAATTATTTTTAGCGCATCTACAGATGACAGGAGTCTGAGATAAAAACAAAATACTGGAAGCTCGCAGCAAACAGGGGAGCGAAGTAACTGGTAACTTTGCGGGTTCGATACCCCGGGTAATGTCCTTACATCGTGTCACTGGTTCTGTCGCTGTTCCCTGTAGCAGAAAGGGTTCAACACAATATTAAACTTTCTTCACGCTTGAATGACAGAGTTTTGTCGAGCGGGTTCGATCTGATTTCAGCAGAAAGGCCGCTCCCTGTCCTGAGGAATGTGCACGGACAGGACAGGCAGCTGCTTGCACGCAGAACCTGAGCACCGAGTCTCACAGAATAACCAGCCGCACCTTCCAAATCAGTCAATCATCTGCCCCCTTCCCCTTTCCAGTCCAGTCCTGATGAAGGGACTCGGTCCGCAACGTTGACTATTTACACCCATCCAGAGATGCTGCCTGACCTGCTGAGTTCCTCCAGCATTGTGAGTTGCCATGGTTACGAGAGATCCGTGTGGGGCGGTGGGCGGGGCTATTTGTAACAAACGATACACCGTATCCACACTCTCAGAAACTCACACTCTCAGGGAATTAAGGTGGGAATAATTCAGCTTCTGATATTTATTTCGGATTTTTTATGTTCAAACAACCAGTTGTCTGTGCATTGGAACAGCGATCAAGGAGATATTTGTTCTTATTTTTAAGTCACTTCTGGCCCCGGTGACTTGTGTGTTGCTACTGTTACCTGTTTGCATGATTGACAGGTTAACCTAAAAATTAAGAACAATGGCCGCCTGCTTCAAAGCAAGGGTGTGGTATTTTTTGTCTCCACCTCTTGTATAATGCTCTTTCCTTCTATCCACAGTTCTTTTGGCTTCATCTCTACCAGGTTTAATCCACTGAGTCTGTTCCTCACCTTCGCGGCAACAAGCAACAAGCAGCTCATGGTCTGAGATTGTCGGAGAAGAGAGGGACCGAGGAGAATAAGTGCACAGTTCGCTCAATGCGGCGACACGGGGTGGTGAAGACGTGTTTATCACGTCGTCATTCAACAGTCTGGGTACTGACTGCAGGAGCTGGGACATCATTGTATTTATTCAATATTGAGATACAGCGAGCCGCGCTACCCATTAAATCCCAAGATTTAATCCTAGTCTTATCACAGGACAATTTACAATGACCAATTAACCTGCCCAGCGGTACGTCTTGAGACTGTGGGGGAAACCGGATCACTCGGGGAAAACCCATGCGATCACAGTGAGAACCTGCAAACTCTTACAGCCAGCGGCGGAAATGGAAGCCGGGTCGTTCGAACTGTAAAGAGTTGTGTTAGCCGCTATGGGGCCGTTGTATAAGTCGTTGGTGAGACAGTGTTAGCAGTACAAAGTATAGTTCTAGACGCTATATGTTTGAAAAGACTTGGTTAAAGTGGAAAGAGTGCAGAGAAGATTTGCGAGCATGTTGTAAAGGCCAGAAAGCCTCTATTCTGAGGAGAGGATGGCCACAGTCTGGGGAGAGGATGTCTTTACTCCCTGGAATGTCTTTACTCCCTGGAATGTAGGGGACTGAGCAGCAACCTTACAGGAGGGTTTTAAATATGAAGGGGACAACAACGGACTCACTCTGCTTTATTTGTGTAATTCAGATCATCGCCAGCAGGTGGTGCATTCTTGCAGACAAGGAAACGACAATCACCAACGTCAGTCAGAGTCAGAATGGACACAGGTATGCTCGCCTGGCTCTTTCCCATTAAGACTCTGTCCTTATGATACACGTGTAGATAGTTCAGAGGAATAAACCTGGGCGCTAAAGGCGCAGAGAGAAAGTACATCAAACGGGGTCATTGATCCTCTTGGTAAAGCGACCTTGAGCACTGGAACAATTGACCAGATCCAGCGCAGGGACCTAACAACGGGAATGGTCGAATCACTCCGCTCACCAGGCAAATCTTCACTTGAGTGAAAGGAGAAGGAGCTCCTGAGTTGAGAGTTAAGGGACAAACGTTTAGGGGTAACATGAAGGGGAATTTCTTTACTCAGAGAGTGGTGGCTGTGTGGAACGAGCTTCCAGCAGAAGTAGTTGAGGCAGGATTGATGTTGTTGTTTAAAGTTAAACTGGATAGATATATGGACAGGAAAGGAATGGAGGGTTATGGTCCGAGTGCAGGTCGGTGGGACTAGGTGAGAGTAAGAGTTCGGCACGGGATATAGGGTCGAGATAGCCAGTTTCCGTGCTGTAATTGTTATATGGTTATATGGCTAAGGTGGGTAGGGGCAAAATTCAGACAGGAATACAGCACCGGGCAATGTAACAGTCCAGGGAACAGACAGAATTTCTGTCAGTATTTGGTACATCCTGATGTGGGAAATGCCTCCAACAGCCAGTGAGAGAAAAAAATGTTGTTTTCTTTTTTGGACGGACAATGGTGAATTCCCCCCGGATTTTCGGGTTGTTGGTCAGTGGAGGTGAGGGGAGTTTCTGGTGTCTATTTTCTGTGGCAGAGTTAAAGAACGTTATATTTTGGGCGAATTGGCTGGGTGCGGGAGACAGTGAAAAGGAGAAATTTTAAACAGGGTATCTGGCGGGGCGGGGGGGGGGGTGTGGTGTGGTGGCTACTGAAGAAATGAAATATCCTTGGCGAATAGGAGTAAAGTAAAACAAAATGTTAAGTAGAGAAGGCACGGCACAAAATGATGGAGGAGCTCAGCAGGTCAAGTAGCATCTACAGAGAGAAATTAACTATCGACGTTTCGGCTTGAGGAATCTTAATCAGAGAATTTGTACATTGATTTCAAAGTTGTCTTGGGCTCATAAAATAGACCCAGGACTGCAGGAGCGTTATTCTGGCTGAAGGTCTGTGACCGGTAGTGTCCTCAAAGATCACTGTCTTGCCATGCGTCGTGTGTGATGTAAATAAATTAATAATAAAGTATGTATTCCTCAAAATGATGTACTTTGTAAAACCACATGGGTGGACTGATTCGCCGATTTACAGAATTGGCGGAGTTGAGTAAATTTGGGACTGTTGTCAAATTGTTCAGCATCCAATCAGAAATACGAACGGAGAGTCTCCAGGTACAGTTAATTCGGGCAAATGGGAGAAGTTGCACTTTAAGAGGTCAAGTTCGCGGGCGATGTGCACAGTGAATAAGGATGATGTACGGACGGGTCTTGTGATGGAAGTGCATAGCTCCCTGAAAGTGGCAACACAATTGGTAGCGATGAGTTGAGGTATTTGTAAAAGTTGGGCTGTAACTGGATGAACGTTGATTGAGACATTTTCAGAATTCTGCACAAATCTGGTAACCGCATCACGTGAATGATGTGAAGGGTCTGGAGAGGGTGCAGACGGGTTTCATCACAAATACCAGAGGGAATAGGTTTAAGGTTCGAGGGTAAAGTTTAAAGGGGATATAGGATGCATGTTTTCCACAGAGAGTGATCGGTGTTTGGAATGTGCCGCCTAGAGAGGGACTGGAAACAGATACCCAGCAGCATCTGAGAGGCGTTTGAACTCATGAGTAGGCCGGGAACGGAAGGATATTGACCATGTTCCTGAAGATGGGATTGGTTTAAATTGGCATTGTGTACACATACGCATGGTACACTCTACTATCTTATGTTCTGTGACTGACTACAGATCAGAACTCCGCAATCTCCGCCTTCCTGTCACATTGTGAGGATCACCACCTGTTCCGGTTGACGAGATTCTACATGGAGAGACTGGAGCAGGCGATTGAGGAGGGTGTGGAGGGAGTCAGCTTCATGTTAATGGGCGAAGATCACTTCACCGTGCGAGAGTATCAGGTCAGTGGGAGGAACATAGACTGAGTGTAGATTCTACTGAATCTATTTCCGACTGACAGAGCCAGTGCAACGGCAACTCTGGGCTATGAAAATCCTGAGATGCTTGTGGTCAACAACAAGAATAGAGTTTTCGTTTGCAGAAACAATGAAACTTTATTCAGCAATACAAGCCTGTCTACAATTTTCTGAACACATTCATTTTTAGATCCAAGCAACACACATCAAAGTTGCTGGTGAACGCAGCAGGCCAGGCAGCATCTCTAGGAAGACGTGCTTTCTCTCTCTCTCCTTTTTCTCCCTCTGTCCCTCTGACTATACCCCTTGCCCATCCTCTGGGTTTTCCCCCCTCCCCCTTTTCTTTCTGCCTGGGCCTCCTGTCCCATGATCCTCTCATATCCCTTTTGCCAATCACCTGTCCATCTCTTGGCTCCATCCCTCCCCCTCCTGTCTTCTCCTATCATTTTGCATCTCCCCCTCCCCCTCCAACTTTCAAATCTCTTACTAGCTCTTCTTTCAGTTAGTCCTGACGAAGGGTCTCGGCCCGAAACGTCAACTGCATCTCTTCCTAGAGATGCTGCCTGGCCTGCTGCGTTCACCAGCAACTTTGATGTGTGTTGCTTGAATTTCCAGCATCTGCAGAATTCCTCGTGTTGACATTTGTAGACCCGTTAGGATACAGACAATGATTGACATTGACGGCTTTAGTGATGTGACACTTGACGGTCATTGCAAATGGACAGAGTACTACTTTACAGCATTCTGTCTGACATCACATCATGTTCCCAATGCTCGATCTTAATGACCATTCTGCAGTTTGTATTCTCTTGATGACCCCCAGGTACCCCACAGATCAAATACATAGTGGCTTATTTCTCAGCTCATTTCTCGAGTCTACCTTCAACTCCATTTTCACCTGACCAGGCAACACTGGCTATCGCCTCTCATTTGAACTGCTGACCCTTTTTTGATCAATATTCCAACAATAGACAATAGGTGCAGGAGTAGGCCATTCGGCCTTTCGAGCCAGCACACCACTCACTCATCCACAATCAGTACCCCGTTCCTGCCTTCACTACATATCCCATGAATTTGCTATCATTAAGAATTTTATCTAACTGTTTCTTGAAAGCATCCAGAGAATTGGCCTCCACTGGCTGGCATTCCCGCTGTTCTAACCGTGAAAAAGCGGTAAAATATTGCCAAAAATCTACCTACAGTCTCGCCTCTCCTCACTGAACCCTCTCTGGCACAAAGACTCAACTCCCCACTCTATCTCTGGCTCACTCACACTATGTCTGCTCCGCTTAAACCTTGCCAATTTGATAATTACCCCACAATCTGTGGCGTGCGGGAAGTCTATACTGACCCCGCTCGCTTCTTTAAAAATTTTCCCCCGCTGTGAACACTTCAATAGCAGTTAGTGATATGCGGCGAGCAGAATGTTCTGGGTCAGTCCATGTTCAGGGTAGATTTGTACCCATCCCTCCGCTCCTCAATAGATTATCCGTTGTTCATTACAGAGTGTGACAGAGCTCGCGGAGAAGGGAAACCAAGCGGGCGCTTCCAAACTCCTCCTGGATCTGGTGATGGAGAAGGGCTCTGGGGCCCGGAGGGTGATGTGGGAATCCTTTGTGAAGCTACACCACCATTTACCGAAGCTGAGCAGGATATTGAATGAAATATGGGAACGTGGTACGGTGAACAATACACTATGTGTTACAGATGTAAATGCTGATGAATTTACAGTATTACACAGAACAGACTTCATGCAGGTTAATCCGTTTGAACAGGTGACGGCCAGTTCGTCTACATGGATACTGACCGGGGTTTATCTGAAGTGCCCACGCATCTGAAAGGTAAGCGATGGAACGAAAATCTCAAATCTTTATTTCACTCTGAGAGTCTGAATACCTGTCTCTTGAGGCTTGTTTAAAGATGGTCAGAATCTAGGAGGCAGGTTTTTTGTTGCTATGGCTGCAGGACAGGAAACCATTTGTATCTGCTACATAGCCCGGCACTTTCTAGGTCTCGGGCTGTGCACCCAGAGGCCTCTATGAGTTTTATAGCAGACATTACAGTTGGTCAGAGAGGAAGCCTCAGCGCTCCCCTATCACTAACGTCGAATATCCCGCGATTTGACAAAACTGAATCCAAACCGTTCCGATTGGAACATCCAACTCCAGCAAGGGAAGTAACACTGCTCAGAACTAAAGTGGGGCCGAGATTTGATGTTATTCCTCTGTGGACATGGGGGAATTGCCCGAGTTCACGTACCAGCTCCTCGGTTCAAAGGTGTTACACCGTGACTGGCTCAGACTGGAAATGGAAACCAAGATTATGTTCCTTTTCTGTGGGTCAGTATTGACAGCTAAAACCTAAAGGCGTGTCAAGAGCATCAGGCCCATTGTGAGAAAAGTAAAAAGAGTTGAACAAGTAAATTGTTCCTTCCCTCCACTGTTACCCCCCTGCGGTGTTGCACAGTTGGGCGGAAGCTGAGCAGTGAAAGCAGTGAAACCACCCGCTCCACACAACACTCTCCTCTCCAGAATCACTTGTGCACTTGGTGCTCGCTGGACCATCTGAAAATTACGAACAGAGGGAAGAGAGGAGCCTTTAACTACATATCTGGATCAGATCAGAAATGTTTCTGGGCCATCGTTCATTTCCAGACACTCTTATCTCTGAGCTCCCTATTTCACCCAGACAATGTCTTAAACATTTTTCTTGTTAAGGCAGCTATGTTCAGTGCTCTTCATCAAATCAGACATTGACGATCTTTTTCTGTCTGTCCCAAGATGTTCAATGGAAGCACATGGAAATTCCGCACGGGCAAACAGAGAAACTGAGAGTGAACACGATCCTGATGCAGGAGAAGGAGAAGGTTTTCCAGCTGGTTGATCGATACGCTGAGCTCATGGTCATTTCTACTGTTCGGGATCGGACCCTGGTGGAACATGAGCTGCTGGCAA
The DNA here is from genome assembly GCF_963921235.1 of Mobula hypostoma. NCBI lineage: Eukaryota > Metazoa > Chordata > Chondrichthyes > Myliobatiformes > Myliobatidae > Mobula > Mobula hypostoma. The sequence goes on along the minus strand of NW_026948187.1, from coordinate 990,043 downwards.
GAGGCAGAGACCACGAGGAGTGGAGAGAAAACATCTCCGCAGAAAGCTGGAAAAAATCTGGATTGATCAGTTATTCAAGAGGAGCTTTGTTCAAAAATTGAAAAGCTCTTTCTTTGGAAGCAAATCCGGGATTTCTGCAGCAGTGGCCGGAGTCCCGGGGATCGGGAAAACAACACTGGTACAAAAGATTGTATATGACTGGGCCACGGGGAAAATGAACCGACTATTCCAGTTTGTCTGTAATTTCAAATTCCGGGATTTAAACTCCATAAACTGCAGAATAAACCTGAGGGAACTGATTCTGGATCAGTATCCTTACTTTGAGAATATCCTGATAGAGGTCTGGAAGAACCCAGAGGGACTGCTGTTTATATTCGATGGTTTGGATGAATTCAAGGACAGGATCAATTTTGCTGACAGTCAGAGAGATACAGAATCACAGAATGTCTGCCCAAATCCTGAATTCAAATGCAGGGTGTCCGACATTGTGTACAGTTTAATCCAGCACAAGCTGCTCCCAGGGTGTTCAGTGCTGGTGACAACCCGTCCCACAGCATTACATTTATTGGAAAAGGCAGACATCAGTGTCTGGGCTGAAATCCTGGGATTTGTTGGTGAGGAACGGAAGGAATATTTCATCAAACATTTTGAAGATGAGACGGTGGCAGCAGCTGTTTTCAAACACGTGAAGAAGAACAAGATCTTGTACAACATGAGCTACAACCCCTCCTACTGCTGGATCCTCATTCAGGTACTGGGCCCCTTCTTCACACAATGTGTCAGGGACCCGCAGCGAGTTCCCAAAACCATCACCCAACTGTACTCCTACTATATTTACAACATCCTGAAAACCACGGCCGTGAGATTGAAAACCCCCGTGACATGTTACTCAGGGTTGGTCAGATGGCCTTCAGAGGAGTGTCCGAGAAGAAGATTCTGTTTACAGATGTAGATATGATCAACCACAATCTGCATCCTTCCCAGTTCCTGTCCGGATTACTGATGGAGCTTTTGGAAAGAGGGGATTCTGCCCGGAGCGTGGTGTACACATTCCCACACCTCACCATCCAAGAGTTTGTAGCTGCAGTCGCACAATTCCTGGATCCACATCCCAGGGATATCCTGAAATTCCTCACTGTAGCCCGCAACACGACTGATGGGCGATTTGAGGTATTTCTCCGTTTTATTGCTGGTCTCTCCTCCCCAATGACAGCTCGGGGTCTGGAGGAGTTTCTGGGTCCATTTCCTCATCAAACAACCTGCCAGGTGATTGACTGGGTGAAGGAGGAGGTTAAACGCCAGATTGGAAACACAGAGTGTGAAGCTGGTAAAAGGAGCCTCCTGAACACATTGCACTACCTGTTTGAGTCTCAGAATCGTGGACTGGCTCAGGACACGCTGGAATCAGTGGAAACACTTTCATTCAGTGGAATGACACTGACCCCGATTGACTGCGCGGTCCTGTCTCATGTCATCGGACTCTGTGATACAATAAAACACCTCAACCTGGCTGGCTGACACATTCAGTGTGAAGGAATCCAGCGGCTGGGACCAGGGCTGCACAAGTGCCAAGCTTTGAGGTAACTTGAATCTCTCACTCTGAACGGTGAAACTATTCCATTGAGTTGTTTCAATGTAAAGGAATTTGGGTAAGACTGTAGTAAATCTGATTGTGAAGAATTGCGACAGATGACCCGTGAACAACAGCCGTTGCTTTAATGGTAGTAAATCACAAGAATGGCCGTGTTTCTCGCTGCCTGTGACACGTCCATTGACAATTTTCCTTCTCAGTGATACTGACACTGTCTGCAGCAGGTGGGTCAGAGATTCACACACACTTCCCGGTGAGGGACAAGAGACCGTCAGGGGACTGTCCCAGTGAGAAGAAAAGAAATACCATTGTGAGATTGTTCTCCCCTGCCCTTCTCCGTGCGTGGCTATCACCATCAGTCCACCTGTGTGACTTTGCTAACTACCAGATACCCATGGGCACATTTCCTCTCCACAGTTCAGGCACACCCTCCCTTGAAATCTATTTCTGCATTCTCGCGTCTTGTAGGATTATCTTTTCCCATTGGTTTCCTTCTGTGGGATCTCTCTTCCCCATCCCTCTTCCTCCTGTGGGATCTCTCTTCCCCATCCCTCTTCCTCCTGTGGAATCTCTCTTCCCCATCCCCCTTCGTCCTGTGGGATCTCTCTTCCCCATCCCCCTTCGTCCTGTGGGATCTCTCTTACCCTTGCCCCTTCCGACCCTCTCACGTCAGGAACACTTTTCTAACCATCGGGGAATGAGACAGAATATGTGGAGTTCACAAGGTCACACCGACAGACTACATTACCGTCATTCTGTGAATACCCTGGAGCTGGGCAGTGAGGGACATTGACAGTGATGGGAACTCCGATCAGTGATTTACTGAAGGGTTTAGTGTTTCCTGAAATATCCGAGTGAGAGAAATTCCCTCAGACCCACGGTTTGAATCACTTTGGTCATCAATGTGTCTGTTTGCGTTTAGAATTGGGCACAATAAACTGAGAGATTCAGGAGTGAAACTGGTGTCTGCGGCTCTGAGGAACCCAGAGTGTAAAATACAGAAACTGGGGTAAGTACCAGACTGTGGGAGATTGTGTTTACAGTCACTGGGTGTCTGACACTGAACATTAATGTGACCAGTAATTGTGTTGATAAACACTGGGGATTTGTACCGTCTCCTGTCTCTCTGTGTCCTCCACCCTCACTCTCTTTCTCATTTCCAGGCTGGGGGGTGTCGGTCTCACAGATTCTGGTGCCGAGGATCTCATCTGCGCTCTCAGTATAAACCCATCACTGACAGAGCTGGACCTGGGATGGAACTCGCTCACAGACCGATCTGTCCCCGCTCTCCGAGACCTCATACTGACCCTCCCGAGTCTGGATTGGATCGAGTGAGTGATTTTGTTAATGTTCAATGTGATAAAATATTAGCGGATCCGCGGGTTTTCTGGTGATATTTGTCTGTGAGTGTTGTTGAAACATTAACCCCAGTCCACTGTTACTGACACTGTTGTGTAATCTGTTTATTTCATCTTTATTCTTCCATCTGTTTCAGGCTGAGGGGGAATCGGTTCAGTGAGACCAAGTGGAAGGAACTGAGATCTCTTCTGGAACCCAGACCCGGACTGACAGTGTCCGTGTGAACATCTGATTGTGTGAACCTCCCCGCCCGAAGGATGGGAACATTTTTGGCCGATTCCCCACCCTCCCATTTAACTCCCGCCCTTCCCGTTAATGGCCGTGCGCCAGGTGTAATTCCCGACGGTTCTAATCGAACTGGTTTCAGTCGCGGTCTGTGTCGTAGGGTCGGTCACCGACCCATCAAATAGTCCCTGGGTCAGAAACTGAGAGCAGCTACCACCACACCATCCCATCAAACACCCTGGGGTCAATCACCGAGAGAAGCTCCCTCCGCACCGACCCATCACACACTCCCAGGTCAGAAACAGAGTGAAGCTCCCTCGATGCTGCCCTTTACACACTCCCCGGATAAGACACAGACAGAAGCTCCCTCCTCACATTTACAGGGTCAGACACAGAGAATTCCTCCACACCATCCCATGATACCCTCCCAGAGTCAGACATTGAGAAAATCTATCTCCAATTCGTCCCATTACAAAATTCTTGTGTCAGACACAGAATGAAGCTCCCTCCACACTGTCCCAACACACACACACCCAAGCCCAGACACAGAGTGAAGCTCCCTCGATGCAGTTCTTCACACACTCCCCGGATAAGACACAGTGAAGCTCCCTCCTCACCGTTGGATTACAGAGTCACAGGGTCAGGCATAAAAATTTCCCTCCACACCATCCCATGATACATTCCCAGGATCAGACATTGATAAGATCTAAGTAAGATTCATCTCATTACAAAATTCTTGTGTCAGACACAGAGTGAAACTCCCTCCACAGCATCCCATCACACACTCCCGGGATTAGTAACAGAGTGAAGCTCCTTCAACGCAGTCGAAATCACACACCTTCCAGATCAGTCACGGTGTGAAGCTCCCGTCGCACCGTCCCATCACAGACTCCCCGGATCAGACAGAGAATGTAGCTCCATCCACACTGTCCCATCACACAGTCCACGGATCAAACACAGAGTGAAGCTCCCTTTAACCCGTCCCATCACACACTCCTGGGATCAAACACAACGTGCAGCTCCCTCCACACTGTCGGATCACACACTCACAGGGTCAGACACAGAGAATTCCCTCCACACCATTCCATCATACTCTCCCGGGGTCAGACACATAGAATATCTCGCTCCGGCCTGTGCCATTACAAAATTCCTGTGTCAGACACAGAGCGAGTCTCCTTCCATAACGTCACATCACAGTCATAGGGTCAGACATTGAGCGAAACTCACTCCGGCCTGACCCATTACAAAACGTCTGTGTCAAACACAGACTGTAGCTTCCTCCAAACCATCCCATCACACAGTCCCCCGATTACACACGGAGATAAATCTCCTTCCACACCACCCAACCTCCACTCCCCGAGGTCAGACACAGTGTGAAGCTCCCTCCGCACCCTCCCATCAAACAGTCCGGGGTCAAGCACTGAGAGAATCTCCCTCCACACCATTCCGTCACACATTCCCGGGATCAGACACAGAGTGAATCCCGCTCCACACTATCCCAAATCCTGGCAATGTTTAGGGGTATGTTCGTGCTCGGGTAAATATTGAAAAGGAACATGCGCAATCCACGGCGAGTTTAGAAGCGTTCCGGGACCGCTGGGCTCCGCAGGGTGTAAATGCCATCAGTGATGGAGATGGGAACATTTTGGTTTCATGTGTATTGTCTATTTGTAGTGAAGCAGCTGTGTTAGTCACTGTTTTGTAAATATTGTAGACCACGCTACTTGTACTAAAAGAATTGTGTGGGAAAAAAGGGGTCAGACACAGAGTGAAGCTTCCTCCACACCTTCTCACCACACACTCCCCGGGTTTGTTGGTGGCTGCTAACTGCGTAACTCCCAACTGCGGCCACTGGCAACTCTCCAGGAAGCCGATTCGCTCTGAAAACCGACACAAACGCCGTTGTTCCCCCGCTAACATCGGAACAGCGTCATTCCACATTTATCGCCGTGATTCTCGTTCGGTTTAGGAGCCGAAGCATCTGTTGAGACGTCTCGACCTCTCACGGCCTGGGAGTTCTGCAGCACCGACGGAGCCTCTCCTGGTGTTGGAGTTTTTGGCGCCGAGCCAGCGGGGTACTGTCGTGTGCAAACTTTTTCTTCCAGTTACTCTACTCGCTCCAGGAATTTATAACCGGCATCGCCGTATATTTCTCGATTCGGACATACAGCCAAAATGCCGGACCGGTCTCCAGGGAGTCGCAGGCCTTTGGGGAGTTATGCAAAGGCCGCTGTCTCTCCAGCCTCGGACAACGCCTTGTTTCGGTCGGTGAAAGTAAAACGCGGGGTGCAATGTATTTTGCGTCCTGGAACTCCTCTGGAAAAGTGTGCGGAGGCCATGGAGGACCTGGTGGGGAAAGGTGGTATTTTGGCCACGGAGAAAGACTTTGGGAAAGCAGTGTTTTATCTGCAGAATGATGAGTTGGTACATTGGGCTCTTAGCAGAGAGATCACGGTGGAAAACATCCTTTTACAGTTGGAGCTGGTGACAGCTCCCACGCAACGCATCGTCCTCAGTGACGTTAAGCCTTTCATCCCCAACGAGGACCTGCTTCCCCCACTAACCCGCTTGGCACAAGTAAGGTCAGAGATAACTGCCATCAGACACAAATTTAAGAGACGTACCGTAATCTCGTTCCGGTGTCAGGTATTCGTGCAGGTGGAAAGGGAGAACGACGTTAAGGGCCGGTTTACTGTCCGACACGAGGGGGCAGACTATCAGGTGTATTGCAGCTCTGAGCGCACACGGTGCCATACGTGCAGGGAGGTGGGGCACCTTCGGAGGGACTGTCCTAACACCCAAAACCCGAGGGAGTCCACTTCGGGCACCAGTGCCCCAGCTACCTCTGCCCCGATCCTATTCCTACGCCTGCCCCGGACACTGCCCCTAGACCTGTCCCTATCCCTACGTCTCTTTCAGTCCCTGCTTCAGCCCCTGTGGTTCAGGTGGGAGATACTGAGGCTACGCGCGGGGAGGTTCAGGCGAGGGTCGGGGTGGAGCCTGTGCGGGGCAAGAAAGCAAGAAGTCGTCCAAACACTCTGAGAACTCCGCACCGAGACCGCAGAGCTCACGCCCATTTGCCCTGAAGTGGAGCCGGAGGCTCGGGGAGGTGCGCAGGTGGACGGGGCGATGGAAGCGGAGAGTACCGCCCCATCGGTGAATCCTGCACCTGTGTACTCCTCCAGTATGAAGAGGAGAAGGGAATGTTACCCCAAGAGGACAGGGAATGTAGATGCGGGGTGTCCCAGGAAGGGGTGGGAATCCAGGTGGAGGTTGTTTCTAAACCTGTGTTCCCAGATGTAGCCACCAGTCCTGTGGTAGATGATGTGGTTGTTGAGAAAACTGGTGCTAGCCCTGTTTGCAGAACTAAGACAGCCCTGGAGCCCTCCACCCAGGACTCAGTAGTAAACGCTTCCCTGGAGGCAAGTGTATTGTATAATAAGAGCGGGGAGGAGACCAAGCTCTCTCACTCTCAGCATCAGGCTGCCGGTGAATCCCGAGGACCAGAGATGCTGGGGTCCCCTTCATACCTGTCCCCTAGGGAGGGTGATATACTCCGCATGCCGACCCCATCAACTAATGGCCTGCAGGGAGACCCTAGGGATCCCTCCATTACTGTAACTGTGGATAAGACTGATGCGACGGTGGAGCGGGCAGGTATAAGTGAGGTACCCGCTGCGCAGTGTGGGTTACAACTGCAGCCATCTATTAGAATACACGGGGAGGAAGATGGGGGATCTATTTGTAGTGAAGGTTGGAGGAAGACTCCTTTGATAGCGAGACATTGGACATCCTCACCCTTCTCAGAAATCCCCATTGATACCTGTGGAGAAAGTCAGAGTTCACTCTAATCTCTGAGTGTGCAAAGCATCGGCCCAAACTATCCTCGCTTCGCTGGTCTAGCATGCCGAGGCTGGTGAAGTCCCTGCGACTCATCCTTGGACGGAAGGCGAACGGGAAGAGGAATGCGGTGTCGGGGAATGACAGGCGACAACTGAAATCCTTCCTGGATGACCTGGTGAGGGACATCAGAGTGAGAAGCAGCCTCGCTCCTTCGGGAGATGGTGGGTCACAGGGTAGCCCTGGTACCAGTCGGGCCCGGAGAGCAAAAAACTATTCCAACTTTTTTTTTCGGAATAGTGTGATAGAGGGCGCCTCTACTCTCACCGGGAAGGGTACTGGTGCTGAGGCCTAGTGTGCTCCCGACATGAAGCTCACCGTAGCTAGTCTAAATGTAAACGGAAGCAGGGGTTCTCTCTGCAGATATAACAATCTCTCAGTCCTCAGGGATGGGAGATATGCAGTGAGTTTCCTGCAGGAAACCCATACCATCCCTGTGGACGAGTCCACTTGGCTCCTGGAGTGGCAGGGCGGGGTCTACATGAGCCACCTCAGCTCCAACTCTAGCGGGGTGGCGATCCTGTTGGCCCCGACCTTCCAGCCAGAAATTGTAAGAGTTCAAGATATTGTACAAGGCCGTCTGCTCCAACTGGCTGTGCGCCTGGATGGCGTACCCCTGTATTTTATCAATGTGTATGCTCCGAGGCGCGGTGTGATACAGACGCGCCTAATCTGTCAGCTGTCCACTCTGCTGAGTTCCATCGATCCTGGGGACTGCGTCATCCTCGGGGGAGACTTCAACTGTACCCTCGAGGTGGATGACCGCTCGGGCCTCCAACGCGACCCAGCATCGGGAAAAAGTTAAAGGAGCTAGTCGGCTCCTTTGACATGGTGGACAGCTGGTGGAATCTTCACCCCGACTCCAGTGCCTTCTCGAGAAGATCTAGAGAGGGAGGTTCCCAGATAGACCGCCTGTATATCTCTCGGGCTTACATCCCTCGCGTGTCGGCGTCCTCCATGCGGCCAGTGTCGTGCTCGGATCATCACCTTGTGTGGATGGAATTTACTCCTCTGCACCCTCGGGTGGGATCCAGGTATTGGCATTTTAACAACTGCCTGCTGGAGGACGGCCGATCCCGGGATTCATTCCGAGCGTTCTGGGTCACCTGGAAGGAGAGGCGGAGAGAGTTCTGCTCCCTGCGGCTGTGGTGTGATGTGGACAAAGCCCACATCCATAATTTATGTTGGGTGTGCACTAGGGGGTCGACAAAGAGGCGGGGCGCTGAGATTGAGCAGCTTGAGAGAATGTTACATGACCTGCAGTCCCGTCTTGGTCCGACCGCTGGAGACCAGCAGCTGTGGCAGGAATACCAGGAGAAGAAGGACGCACTAAGGAATCTGCAGCTCCAGCAGTCCCAAGGTGCATATGTGAGGTCGCGGATCCAAATGCTGCAAGATTTGGACCGTGGCTCAACCGTCTTCTACTCGTTGGAGAAGTGTCGGGGAGTTCGGAAGCAGTTAGTGGAGTTACTGGCTGCTAATGGCTCCTCCATCACGGACCCTGACGGAATTAATAAAGAAGTCCGCTCATTCTATCGGTTCTTATTCTCGCCAGATCTGTCAAATGCAGAGGCGTGCAACGAGGTCTGGAAAGATTTGCCTAAGGTCAGCCCAGAGGACGCAGAGCGTCTGGACGCTCCCCTGACTGAGGAGGAGCTATCTGACGCTCCGGAGACGGCCACTCCGGAGGTGTAAGTCCCCTGGCTTAGATGGACTGAGTGCGGAGTTTTATCAGGCTTTCTGGGATATCCTTGGGGTTGATTACAGGCTTCTCTTGGGGGAGCGAGTAGTCACTGGGGAAATGTCCCTCTCATGGCGGAGAGCTGTCGTGGTTCTCCTGCCCAAGAAGGGAGACCTCTGCCTACTAAAGAACTGGCGGCCGGTCTCCCTCCTGTGTGTGGATTACAAGATCTTCACCCGGGCATTGGCCAACCATCTTGCTTCGGTACTGAGACAGGTGATACATTCTGACCAATCTTACACAGCCCCGGGTCACTCTATACGGGACAATGTCCACCTAGTACGGGACCTGATCCACCTGCTCCAGAAGACTGGGTCCCTGGCAGCGTTTCTTTCTCTTGCCCAGGAGAAGGTGTTTGACCAGGTAGACCACAGTTTCCTGGTGAGCACTCTGCAGGCTTTTGGGCTCGGACTGCACTTTGTGGCCCGAGTTCGGCTCCTGTACCTTGCCACAGAGTGCCTTGTTAAGATTAATGGATCACTGACAGCACCCATTCCCTTCAGAAGAGGAGTACGTCAAGGGTGCCCCATGTCTGGTTGATTGTATGCGATCTGTATCGAACCATTCCTGAGCCTTCTTCAGCGAAGGCTGACGGGTCTAGTTCTTCGTGAACCGGACATGGAGGTCGTCCTCTCGGCCTACGCCGATAATGTACTCCTCATGATGACAGATCCCAATGACCTGCGGAGGATGCGCGACTGCCAAAAAGTTTTCTCGGCAGCATCCTCCGCTCGGATCAACTGGGGGAAATGTTCTGGACTCTTAGTGGGCCAATGGCAGGTGGACTCACTGCTGAAGGAGATGAGAGCTTTTGAGTGGAGCACCAGTCGTCTTCTCTATCTCGGAGCCTACCTGAGTCCTTCTGGGGGGACCTGGCTGGCGAACTGGCCGGACCTGGAGATGGAAGTCATGGCCCGGCTGGGGCGCTGGTCAGGCCTTCTCAGCGTGCTTTCCTATCGAGGCAGGGTGGTGGTCATAAACCAGCTGGTGGCCTCCATGTTGTGGTACCGGATGGTTATCTTGTCCCCTCCTGCCCCCTCTGTCGCGAGAATGCAGAGGAAGCTAGTGGACTTCTTCTGGGGCAACAGAAAACACTGGGTCTCCGCAGCAGTCTTAAGTCTCCCAGTGGGAAAGGGCGGACAGTTGCTGGTGTGCGCACGTACGCGACTGCCAGCTCTCTGCCTCAGGACCATGCAGAGATCCCTGTACGCCGAGCACCCTACCGGGTGACACGTGTTGGCAACTTTCCTCCTCCGGAGGGGCTGCTGTCTTCATGAAGATATGCAGCTACCACCGGCGGGCATCAGCCGTGCTGCTTTGCAGAGGCTGCCCGGCTTCTGTCAGGACCTACTGAGAGTCTGTAACATGGTTGCCTCAGGCCAGGGATCCCCTTCTCTGGCAGAGGGTAGAATCCTGGCCGACCCTAACCCTACCTCAACGGATGTCGGTGCGGCTCATGTGTGTGGACTGACTAAGGCTGAGCTGTTTGTCGGGCCCAGGCCCCACAATCTTATCCGAGAGCCGAGTCCACACAACTTGAGCCGTCTCTCCTCGACAGCCAAATCCTGTTCAGGGATGCAAGCAGGAGGTATCTGTATGGACTACTGCTCCACACGCTCCTCTTCCGAGCCCTTGTCCACCATCCCGACACGCCATGGCGGTCGGTCTTTCCATCTGGAGGTGAGTGGCTGCCCAATGGAAGTCCCTTTACGAGGGGGTTCTTCCCATGCACCTTGAGGACCTGGGGTGGAGGGTGCTGCATAGAGCGGTGCCCTGTAATAAGTTCTTTAGTTTGTACATGGATCTCCCAGCCGCATGTCACTTCTGCGGGCTGGAGGAGACCGTGTACCATATGTACATGGAGTGTGTGATCCTGCTGCCCCTTTTTGCGTATTTGCATGGGCTGCTTCTCGCCTCCCAGTTGCATTTTAGCCCCACCCTATTTATATATGGTCATCCAGTAAGGAGGGGAGCACAGAGGGATGAGGATGTCCTTGTCAACTTGCTCCTGGGGCTGGCAAAAACAGCCATCCGTGGCTGCTGGAAACGTGTGGAGGGAGGATCTCCCCGGGCAGACTGCCTGGCAATGTTTAGGGGGTATGTTCGTGCTCGGGTGAATATTGAAAAGGAACACGCGCTGTCCACGGCGACCATTGAGACGTTCCGGGAACGTCGGGCTCCGCGGGAGTTAATTGCCATCACTGACAGAGATGGTAATATTTTGGTTTAATGTGTATTGTCTATTTGTTGTGAAGTAATTGTGTTAGTCACTGTTTTGTATATATTGTCTCACACCGATATTTGTAATAAAGAATTTTGTGAAAAAAAAAGCGTCAGACACAGAAGAAGTTCGATCCGCACCTTCACAGCACGCAAACCCAAACTCATAAACACACTGAAGCATCATCCACACCATCCCATCACACACTCCTGAGGTCAGACACACAGTGAAACTTCCGCTGCATCGTCCTGTACACCTTCCCATCACACACTTCAGGGTCTGACACAAAGAGAAACTCCTCTGCTTTGTCCTGTCCTACTATTGCCAGGTCAGACACAGAATGAAGCTGCCTCCACACCGTCCCATCTCACTCACCCGGGGCCAGTTACAGACGAAATCCCCCCTGCAACGCATCATCACAGCCACTGCGGGACAGAAAGAGAGTGAACCTCCCTCCGCACCATCTCTCTCTCTCTCTCTCTCACACACACGCACACGCACACGCACACAGGGTAAGACACAGAGAGAAGCTCTCTCACACCATTCCGTTGCTCAGACCTGAGATCAGACATATGGATAAGCTCCCTCTGCACCGCACCATCACACAATCTCTGGAGGACACCTAGAGTGAGACTCCTTCCACACCGTCTCATCACACAGTTCCGGGGTCGGACACAGGGTCAAGCTCACACCGAGGGGACCCAACACACAAACCCAGGAACAGACACAGGAAGAAGCCCCCTCCACAGGATCCCATCACACACTCCCAGGATCATACACACAGTGAAGTTCCCTCTGCACTGTCTCATCACACACTCCCGGGCTCAAACACAGAGTTAACCACCTGCTATGTGGTCCCATCACACACTGCCAAGGTCAGGCACAGAGCGAAGCTCCCTGCACATTGACCCATTACAAACTTCCCATTTCAGACAGGGTGAGTCTGCCTCCACACCGTCCCATCACCGACTCCCAGGGTGGAATATTTCTGACTGAGCTGGGAGACATTGAGGAAAACTGTTGCATAAAGTTCGTGAGATACTTTGGAGGAAATTTGAAGGGTCTCCTGGATATCTGCGTCAGTGGCTGTTTTAGTGTGGAGGTTTCATGCAGAGTTTTTCTGCCAGTTTGGACTGGGGTTGTTGACGGCTGCTAACTGCGTACTTCCAGCTGCGGCCACTGGCAACTTGCCAGCACAGAAAGGCATTTAGCACCGAAAACAAGGACATAAACGCCGCTGTTCCCCCACTAACATCAGGACAACATCCCTCATCCTTTGTCATCGTGATTTTCCTTTGGTGTAGGAGCCGGAACATTCTTCAGACGTCTCGACCTCTTACGGCCTGGGAATTCTTCAGGAATGACGGAGACGTTCCTGGCGTTGGAATTTCTGGCGCCGAGCCAATAAGGTTCTGTTGAGGGCTGGGCGCCTTCCTACTGCCCCAGCAACAGGGGAGTCCTCTCTATTCCAGCTATTTAAATGGATTCTGAACCGTCTGCAACAAGTTCTGGCTGTTCGGGAATGAAAACTTTGAAACGGCCATATCGACAGGACTGCTGACGCCACAGGAGCGGGCGAATAGCGGGATGTGCAAAATTTTCCGTCCAGTTACTCTACTCTACTCGCTCCAGGACTTTATCACCAGCATCACCACATATTTCGCGATTCGGACATAGTGCCAGCATGCCGCATCGGACTCAGGAAGTCTCAGACCTCTGGGGATTTATGCAAAGGTGCCTGCCTCTCCACTCCCGTACAATGCCCTGTTTCGGTTGGTGGAAGATGAACGCGGGGTGCAATGTATTTTGCGTCCTGGAATAACTCTGGAATAATGTGCGGAGTCGGTGGAGGACTTGGTTCGGGAGGGCAGTATTTTGGCCTCCGAGAAAGAATTCAGGAAGGCAAAGTTTTACCTGGGGAATGATGAGTTGCTGTGCCAGGCTCTTAGTAGGCGGATCACAGTCAAAGACAGTTTTTACAGATATAGCTAGTGACAGCTCCCACGCAACAAATCGTCCTCGGTCACGTCAAGCCTTTCATTCCGCATTCAGCTTTCCTGGGACAAGTAAGGTCAGAAATGACTGTCATAAGACACAAACTTAAGAGCCACACCATCCATGACTTAATCTCTTTTCGGCGCCAGCTACTCATAGCAGGACGACGTTGAGGGCCGGTTTTGTGTCTAACAGGTTAACATGTACATCCCCATCAATCCACTGTTCCTTTAACAAGGTCAAAGGTCCCCTCACTCTATGACCAAATACAAGTTCAAATGGACTAAAACCCAGTGATTCCTGTACCAACTCTCTTACTGCGAACAAAAGCAAATAAATTCCTTCATCCCTATCTTTTCCATTTTCAACACATTATGTCTTAATGATTGGTTTGAGTGTAGAATGAAATCTTTCTAAAGCCCCTTGTGATTCCAGATGGTACACAGACAATGTAATTTGTAATTTGTTTAGCTCCCAGTTCATAAGCTACCTGCTGGAGTAATCCAGATGTACATTTACCTCCTTGATCAGACTGGATTTCTTTAGGAAAATCAGATAAAGTTAAAAAAAAACTTGGTAAGAGCCTTTGCCACAATTTTAGCTTTAATATTTCTGAGGGGTATTGCCTCTGGGAATCTGGATGCAGTACCAATAATAGTGAGCAAATACTGATGGCCAGCTTTAGGCTTCGGCAATGGGCCAACACAAACCACTATAACTTTGGAAAAGGGTTCACTGAATGCCGGTATAGGCCAGAGTGGGGCCACTGGGGTGACCTGATTAGGTTTATCCACAGCTTGATAAGTGTGACTGGTTCTGCAAAAGGTCACAACATCTTTCCTCAAATTAGGCCAGTAAAGTTCTTTCATAATCCTGTTTACAGTTTTATTCACTCTGAAATGGCCACCTCAGGGCATACTGTGGGTCAAAGCTAAAATTTCAGCCCAATAAACTTTAGGAACTACAACTTGGTGAACAATTGCCTATTCCTCACTCACAGGTATAGTAGGTGGCCTCCACTTCCTCATTAACACTCCATCCTTGAGATAATACCGTACTGGCACTTTCTTAATCTCATCATCTGAGAGAGCTGTTTCTTTCAAAGCTTCAATCTCAGAGTCTCGGTTCTGTTCTGCTATAAACTCCTTCCTAGACAGGAATAAATCTTTCTCATCAGACTTACTATCTGAATCCTGTCGAAACAATAAAGGCAGAAAATTCCCTGACGAGTCATCATAACCTGAATCCCGATTTTGGCTGTCATGGGTATCAGAATCATGCTGCACAGAACCGTCTGCATTGGCAGACGTTTTAGACATACCTCGAGTTACTGCACAGGAAGGATAAATGTTAAAATCCATCTGTGGGTCGTCAGTGGTTGGCTTAGTTGTCAACTGCACTGCAGGAACAACTTTACCATCTGCCAGGTCATTCCCTAACAGCAAAGTAACAACTTCCACCTGTAAACTGGAGCATAATCCAATCTTAACAGGTCCCGAAACCAACCCTGACTATAAAGTTACCCTGTGCAATGGCACAGAAACCATGCCACCCCCAATGCCTTTAATAAGATTTATCTCACCGATGTTAGTCTCATCACCACACTTTAGAACACTGTCCAAAATAAGTGACTGAGAAGCCCCAGTATCTCAAAGAATTTTCACTGGTACTGGGGTTGACCCTTCCTTTACTAATACAAACCCATCTGACATAAAATGATCAAATACCTTCTTAACTCGGTCAGACCTCTCAGTCCTTAACTAAGCCTCAACAGAATGTTCAGAACCCTGTGGGTTTATAGGTGCTTCAACATACTGATCACAGGCATTTGGGACTGTCTCCTTTTCCTTTTCCTTCTTCAGGACGGAACAATTAGCCATCATATGACCAGCTTTCTTACAATAGTAAGTAGTAAGACAAGAATATTTTTCCTTCAACTGCTGCCCTTCATCCTTACACTTGTTACTAATCCCAGCTTTAATTTCTGGTTATCCCTGCTGCTCTTCTGGAAGCTCTTATTCGGCGTAAAATTAACCTTATGAGTTAAAGCAAACTCATCTGCTAATCTAGCAGACACCTGCAAAGTGGCAGCATCCTTTTCATCTAAATACATATTTATATCACCAGGGATACACCTTTTGAATTCTTCAATTAAAACCAACTCTTTCAAGCTGCTAAAATCATCATTTACATTTTTATATGTGTACCAGCAGTCAAAACACACAAATTTCTCATAAGCAAATTCCATATAACAGATATCCTCAAATTTCTAAACTTTTGCTTCTGGGACCAACCCGTAAGCTTTGAGCACAGCCTGTTTCACTATGTCCAAAACAGCTGCTTCATCAACTGTCAAAGTAGAATAGTCTTGCTGAGCCTTCCCTTAATTACACTTTGTAAGCGGATAGGCCAACCCTCTTTTGGCCACTTTAAACTCTGAGCAAACTTCTCAAAATGCTGAAAGTATTTATCAACATCCGCCTCATCAAATGGAGGTACCAATTTAACTTCCCAACTGGCCTCAAACTTATCACCAGAGTCTAATGCCAGACCCCTTTGCTGCAATCTCTCCATCTTTTCCAGCTCAAACAGCCCGTCTTTGTGTTTCCTCCCTCTGGTTTTCTGCCTCTTCTCTGTTTTTCTGCTTCTCTGTGCCCTCCTCATTGTAAATTTCACCTTAGCAAATTTTAACCTTTTAGCAATACTCAACAACCCAATCCTTCTGGCATCCTCTCATGCCTCAGAGACTAGCGCTTCCAGAAATCTATCAACATCCACTGCTGCTGATTTTTCACACACAAATAAATCAAAAGGGATTTCCCCAATGAAATCAATAATTAATCAATAAATACGCCCCCAAATTTGTTCATATCCCGAACGCAGGTCTCAATTTTGTTACAAACCATAATGCTTTAGAAACAAACCAGCAGCAGTAGACTACACCTGGAGTCTGGTTTTGATGTTAAAACCACTGTCTTTACGAGTATCTACTTATAATATAGTAACTTAAGCAAGACAAACAAAAGTGAACAGTATTATGTGTATATATGTGTTTAAATATAACTCACAAAATATTGAGCTCTGGGGAAACAAGGCTTAGAGTCTTGAGATGATAAAGTATGAAAGTTCAGTTCATCCATGGAATAGGTGATGAGAGAGATATTTGTAATCCAGGGTAAATGTCAAGAGAATGCAATTATGTCGAATTCCACAGGTCCCATGGTGGTAAAACAAGAGAATAGTCGCTGTAGATTCTATTCGCCGTCGTTCCAAATCCACATACGAATTATCACCGAAAGTGACTTTTCACAAGGGGTATCATCTTCAAGTGAATTACCACACCACACCCAGGCACATAACACATAAGTGGTCTTCACAGGATACCCCAAATCCGATCCACTCCAATGGATCAAACGAGGTGACAACCACACATGCAATGTACGCTGTTTCGATAATTAACCAACCCTTCTGGGCATAGTATAGTTCTAAACAGTGACCCTTGCCACTAGTTCCCTGGTTTTGATCCTTCCATTTTACTTCCTTTGTCTCCATTTGACTCTCAGTGTTTGTGCCCTTGGTTAAAACTGAACAAGCTGTGAGCGATGTAAACAAGCTGCAAATCAGACTGATTAGCCTTCTTAATCTCTCTCTCTCTCTCTCTCTCTTAAAATGACAGTCCACAGCAAACGAAACCAAGGGATTCATAACAACAGCCACTCCCCACTGTGAACTGACTGGTGTGCCTGTAGTTGGGATGACTGAGTGAATCCTTTCCCACATTCTTAGCAGGTGAACGGCTTCTCCCCAGTGTGAACTCGCTGATGTCTCCGTAGGTAGGATGACCGAGTGTATCCCTTCCCACAAACTGAGCAGGTGAACGGCTTCTCCTGTGTGTGAACTAACTGGTGTGCCAGTCGGTGGGATAACTGAGTGAATCTCTTCCCACATTCTGAGCAGGTGAATGGCTTCTCCCCAGTGTGAACTCGCTGGTGAATCCGTAGGGTGGATGAATCAGTGAATCTCTTCCCACATTCTGAGCAGGTGAACGGCTTCTCCCCAGTGTGAACTCGCTGGTGACTCCGTAGGCTGGATAAATGAGTGAATCTCTTCCCACAGACTGAGCAGGTGAATGGCTTCTCCTCAGTGTGAACTCGCTGATGATTCTGTAGGTGGGATGACTGAGTGAATTTATTCCCACAAACTGAGCAGGTGAACGGCTTCTCCCCAGTGTGAACTGACTGATGTACCAGTAGGTGGGATGACTGAGTGAATCCCTTCCCACAGACTGAGCAGGTGAACGGCTTCTCCCCAGTGTGAACTCGCTGATGATTCTGTAGGGTGGATGAATGAGTGAATCTCTTCCCACAGTCTGAGCAGGTGAACGGCCTCTCCCCAGTGTGAACTCGCTGATGTACCTTAAGTTGAGATGAATGAGTGAATCTCTTCCCACAGTCTGAGCAGGTGAACGGCCTCTCCCCAGTGTGAACTCGCTGATGTACCTTAAGTTGAGATGACTGAGTGAATCTCTTCCCACAGTCTGAGCAGGTGAATGGCCTCTCTCCAGTGTGAACTCGCTGATGTACCTTCAGTTCAGCTGAGCGAGTGAATCCCTTCCCACAGTCTGAGCAGGTGAATGGCCACTCCCCAGTGTGAACTGACTTGTGTACCAGTAAGGCGGATGACCGAGTGAATCCCCTCCCACAGTCTGAGCAGGTGAACGGCCTCTCTCCAGTGTGAACTCGCTGATGTAATTTCAGTCTAGATGAGTGAGTGAATCCTTTCCCACAGTCCGAGCACGTGAATGGTCGCTCCCTGGTGTGGACTCGCTGGTGAGCCATTAGGTCAGATGACTGAGTGAATTCTTCCCCACAAATTCAGCAGATGACCAGCCTCTGCCCAGTGTGATCTGACTGGTGTGTCCATGGGCGGGAAGACCGACTGAATCCCTTCTCACACACAGAAGAGGTGAATGGCCTTGTCCCAGTGTGAACTTGCTGACGTACCTTCAGTGGAAATGACCGACTGGATCCATTCCCACTGTCTGAGCAGATGAACGGGTTCCCCCCTGTGTAAAATGACAGGCATGTCAGTCGTTCAGATGATCGAGTGAATCCCTTGCTCCACTTCTTAAATATCTGGACAGAGACAGAAAAACTGATGTGTTGTGTTCGAGATTCCCATAGACAAATTCCTTGTCATTCTTAACCTGTGAAAAGATTTACAAAATTCATCAATGGGTGAAGGACAAGATTTCAGATGAGATCACTTGAGTTGTCAAGGTGGGATCTGGCATCACACTGTTACAGTGAAGTTCAACCCAAGTTGGAGAGAGAAATCATCTTCTAACTGGGCACAGTGCTGGTATCTGGAATGACCATCAAATTCTCTGATGCTCTTCCTGTCTCTATAAGAATGGGGCATTTCTGCCATCTCCAATCTGCGACCTGGCTCAGTTTGACTCTCTCCATTGGTATTATTCCCTGTTCTCAGTGATCTGAATGGGTGTCTGGCCCCACAGTAACTGAAACACTCTCACTCAAATAGCCGGCAGTGCATTCCACACATCCACCACTCTCTGTGTAAAAAAACTTACCGCTGACATCCCCTCGGTATCTATTTCCAAGCAGCTTAAAACTCTACCCCTTCGTGTTAGCCATTTCAGCCCTGGGAAAAAACCTCTGGCTATCCACACCATCAATGCCCCTCATCATCTTATACACCTGAAAAAGGCTCTAAACATAAACAAGGAAATTATACATTGCTTTGAGGATTTGTTAGAAGTATACAAAATTATCATGGTATAGATAGGGTAAATGCAAGCAGCTTTTTCCACTGAAGTTGGGTGGGATGACAACCAGAGGTCATGGGTAAATGGGAAAGGTGAAAATTTAATGGGAACATGTGGAAAAGCTCTTTATTGAAATGGTCGTGAGAGTGTGGAATGAGATGTCAGCACAAGTGGTGAATATGAGCTCAGTTTCACCATTTCGAAGAAGTTTGGATGGGAGCCTGGTTGGTAGGGGTATGGAGGGCAATGGTCCCAGTGCAGGTAGTTGCATTAGACAGCTTAAATGTTTTTTCAGCATTGACTAGATGGGCCAAATGGCCTGTTTCCATACTGAAATTCTCCATGTTTCCATGACGGAGAAGCTGGACAAACTTGTTTGGAAGGGAAAAGGTAGGAGTGACAACGGAGCAGCAATGGCTGGAGTTTCTGGGAGCAATTCGGGAGCTGAGTGATCGATACATCCCAAAGAAGCGGAAGCATTGGAAAGGCAGGAGGACACAACCGTGGCTGAAATGAGAAGCCAAAGCCAACATCAAAGCCAAAGAGAGGGCAAACAAAAGAGCAAATACTAGTTGGAAGCTTTTAGAAAAAAAAAACAGAAGACGACTAAAATAAAAGTCAGATGAGCTCAGGGCATTGATTTATGATTTGCAGTCATTAATGAGTCTTGGTAGCTCCCAACAATCTGAGGCATTTAGAGGAACAAAATATCCAGGGCCTCAATACCTCCTGAAAACCAAGGTTCCCTGCACCAGTTACCTTTCAACTTTTATTTTGGCAGGCACATACAAATTAGACACCCTCAAAATTTCACTTCTGAAGGCCTCCCACATATAAAGTACTCCTTTGCCAAAAAACAGCCTGTCCCAAACCACACTTGTCAGATCCTTTGATACCATCAAAATTGGCATTTCTCCAATTTAGAATCTCAACCTATGGTCCAGACCTCTCTTTTTCCATATTTGCTTTGAATCTCATGGCATTATGATCACTAATTTCTGTCACCAGCACTGAATCATTTACTTACAGCTTATTGCACACTTCTACGTCGGGTATTCTACGTACTGATTAAGGGCACATTTGACAAACTCTACCCCATCTAGTCCTTTTACAGTATGGGAGTCCCAGTCAAAATATGGAAAGTTAAAATAACTTACTGAATCAACCTTTGTTTCTTGGCATGGTCTGCGATCTCTCTACAAATTTGTTCCTGTCAATCCCTCAGAATGTTGGGTGCAACCAAATCCCAATAATGGCAACAAATATCATAATTCCCTGTCCTGAGCTCATCTGGCTTTCCTACGATGCTTCTTGCATTGTGATATACACAGCTCAGCACATTCATCGCACCATGCTCAACCATTTCATCGCTCACTCTATCTGAGGTCTGAACAACATCTGACAGATGTCAAGAAAACAAACTCTCCCTCATGTCACAAAAACAAAGGAGCTGATTGTGGATGACAGGAGGAATGGAGACAGGGTAACTCCTACTGACATCAATGGATCTGGGGTTGAGAGGGTGAACAGCTTTAAGTTCCTTGGCATAAACATCACCGAGGATCTCACATGGTTGTGTTTTGATAAGAGCACAGCAGCACCTCCTTCACATCATATAGTTGAAGAAGTCTGGGATGGGGCCCCAAATCCTAAGAACCTTCTAAAGGGATACAGTTGAGAGCATCCTGTCTGGCTGCATCACTGCGTGGAATGGGAACTGTACTTCCCTTAATCGTAGGACCCTGCAGAGTGGTGCGGATAGCCCAGCGAATCTGTAGGTGTGAACTTTCCACTATTCAGGACATTTACATAGACAGGTGTGTAAAAAGGATATTGGGGACCCAATTCACCACCACTACAAACTGTTGCTGCTGCTACCATCCAGGAAACGGTACCACAGCAAAAGGACCAACAGGCTCTGGGACATCATCTTCTACCAGGCCATCAGTCTGATTAATTCATGGTGATACAATTGATTTCTATGTCTTATGTACAAACTATTTATTATAAATGACTCTAAGTTACACATTACACATTTAGACGGAGACATAAAGATTTCTACTCCTCATGTATATGAAGGATGTATGTAATAAAGTCAATTGAATTCACCCTCTCCACTATCTGTTCTGTCATTCTGGCTCCCATTCCCCCTACAACTATTTTAACCACATCACCCCTCCCCCACACTAGCACTAGCAAGCCTTACCACTAGGATATTAGTCCCCTCTCATTCTATTCCCCTAAGTAACGAATCCCCTGTCATCCCTTTGAATTTTTTATGCTAAGTAATCTCCCCAACAGCTTTGAAAGTGGTCCACCTCTTGTTGTGTGGGATAGCAACAAGAGTACTCTGCGATGGCTATTTAACCTCATTCCCCTTCCTGACTCTCACCCAGTTTCCTATGTCCTGCACCTTGGGTGCAACTCACCTCTCTTCATGTCATATCTATCACCCCCTCCAACCTCTGGATGATCTGGAATTCATCCATTTCAAGTTCCAACTCCTTAAAGTGCAGGGTTACAAGCTGCAGCTGGATGCACATCTTGTAGGTGAGGCCATCAGGGACACTGGAGGTCTCCCCACCTTCTCACCAATGTCCCCTCTAGTTTATAATGACCAGTGTGCACATAAATCTTGTATTGTGTATTTTCTTTTACCCAGTGACAACGTGTGCACAGTGAATTTTATATAGAGAGAAGTATTCATTTTAACAGCTAGCAAATCACTGTCGATAGGAACTTTGATCTCCTCTGGGTTTGATCAAGTTCATCTGCACTCTCACACAACCTATGTAGCAGGCCTGTAACGGGTAATGAAGTATTTTCTCACCAGAGCTTTTGCACATTGTCCATCTGTGGTTTGCTTGCTAAATTACACTTTAAAAAGTCAGATTTCCAAATATCACTCCACTTCGTCCCACTTGCGAATTCTCCAGCAACTTTTGTATCACCACAGTACACACAGGTAACACCAGTTTCTGTATTGGACATAAATATTTTCCCTGAACCCTCCTGAGGAATTGAGGATATATTAAAAAACCATTTCGAACCTATGTAACCTCTGGCTAAAAGAATAATAGGGACTGAATAGGAATGTTTGAACTGAAGTAAACTCTGTCGTCAGCGGTTAGCTAAGACATGTTCATTACCAGTTCTCTTGCAGAGAGACACACTGAGAGCTGATAAAATTATAGGAATGTTTGAACTGAAGTAAACTCTGTCGTCAGCGGTTAGCTAAGACATGTTCATTACCAGTTCTCTTGCAGAGAGACACACTGAGAGCTGATAAAATTATACATTGTACCTTCGTTAGTTGATAACATTATACATTGTACCCTCGTTTGAGTAAAGGGAGGAGGCCTCACTGATAAGGACAGGAACGAATATCTGTCTGTAATTAAGTCAGGGCCTTGCAAAGGGAACAACGGATAAAGACTGGATAGTACATCCATCTGTAACTAAAACCTTGATTTAATGAACTCTCTTATCTAATTAATTAAGTTTTGCAATAACAGACATGGTGGCTGTACCAGTTCAAATAACATCTACCAATAGTAATGTATGGGGCTTACTATGTATAAATATACGGCTGTAACCTGACTAACTCATTCCACTTGTCAGTTGGTGGCAGTGGTTACGTGCCTTCCCTTTGACAACTGGGTCTCAAACTCCTGCAGCAGAATACGCAATAAAGTGTGGTGATGATAAGAAGCTGGTCTCCCGAGTTTTATTCAGATTCAACTTTAACATTTGGTGTCACAAACTGGATCCCAATATCGGGAGTGCCAAGCAGACTGTGGTAGGATATTACCTCACGAGAAAAAGCAGTAAATTTGATATGGAAAAAGAACTGTGGAAAGAAGTTGAAACTGTTGAAAAGGGAATGGAAGGAAAAGGCAGATGTAAAGTGGAACAGTATATTATTAGCAAGTTGGAGGAATAATGCATGTGACAAAGGGACAGAGGTATGTACTGCAGAAGGAATGCCAAAGGTTGGGAGACGCTAAAAACGGAGCGTGAATGGTGGATGGGCGCTGAAAACGAGAGCAGGAAAAACAACGTAAGCAAACCAAGGCTGGCCTGGATAGGAGAGAAGGGCAGGAACGTCACACTAAACTTCGAACTAATCGGGAAACAAGGGATCCCGAACACATATTTGGCATACTGACCCGTGCACCCAGTGCTCCCGAACCCCAATCCTCCCAATGCTCAGATACAGTGGCGGCTCAGGTAGAACAGCGGCAGCAGGGAAGGGGAGGTCCCTATACCCTGAGATCCAGAAAGGGAATACGAGGATTATGCCGAGACAGTGAGGGAAGAATCCAATAAAACCCCAGAGTTAATGGCTCCACAAAGACAATTGCCCACCCAAATGCTGCCCAATCCACAAGCAGGACTGCCCTCAGTGATGCCTCGGTATGCACCCTGGAAGCCTTAAGAAATGATAATGATCATGAATCAGGCCCCAGACAGAAAAGGAAGACCAGCACAGTTTGCTCAGTATGTCCGCAGTACTATACAGGTGTTCAATGCCACCCCGCTAGATTTATTCCGTCTCTGCTGCATGATTATCTCAGCTGATGAGGGGCGGAAATGGAAGGCAGAATTGAGATACCAAACCTATCTGGAGTTTCAGGCGGGAAACCATAATGAGAATGAACAGACAGACCAGATTATTCAGGCCTTGGAAAGGGCTCTCCAGAACTCGTAAACATCACTAAAGTACTTGAATGCAAACCTCAGCCTGGGGAATCGGGACCAGACTATTGGGAGCGATTTGTGGCCTGCCAAGGCACTTTCACAGGAGACCAAGACTTTAATGTGGGAATCCGTTCCCCCAGTTTAATCCCTTACTGCTCCAATGCTTACCAATTAAGTTAGCCAACATGATTAAAACAAATAATATAGATTGGCCTGACAATGATCGAAATCGATTGCAACGAGCTTTGACATATTACCGGGACCCGGCTTTCGAACCCATTCAACCCTGAAGGGAACTAATATTAAAGGTGAATATGTTTAGCGGGAAGCAGGACGCGAGCGGACTATATCTGGGGATCAGAAATGGGAACAAAAACCTACCAAGGGACAGGTGGGGACAACAACCTGTTTAGAAATTGACAAGCAAGGATGCTTCCTACCATGAATACCACCCCTCAGGAAGAGCCCAATGTGATATTGCAAGTTGCTAGAATTCCAGTTCTGTTTATGATTGATATCGGGGCAACCACAACCACTCTTGGTCAGGAAATAGTATCAGAAAAGGGATTCCAGCTATCAGACACTACAATCACTTTGTCTGGGTTTGAAGGCATGGAACGTACGTATTCACGTACCCAGCCACTGCAGGTAGATTTCCATGGGAACCAGTGTGGGGTTTCATTTACACTCACCACCAGTCAGGGTGTAATCTTTCAGGGAGAGACTTTCTCTGTCCGTTGGAAGTCGAGATTCTATACACAGGCAAGGATATCACCCTGGGACTAGCGAACAACCAACAGCTTTACCAGTTACTGATCCCCCGGCCCCCCGCCACAGAGGTGGGCACTTAATTTGGACCCCACTTCGTTTGAAGCCCCTCTGCCAGTGGTCCATCCCCATGTGACTCTGTGCTATGACCCTACGGGGTGCTCAACTGAGGAAAGCCAATATTATGCACCCTTCGAGGGACAGAGTTTCCCACTCACGGTGTTTGGAGAGGTTAAAGGAAGAGAGGGCAGTGCATTACTGGCTGAAGTTCAGGATTTCCTTTGGCGACAGACAGGACTGGTGGTTCCCCATACAACCATTAGGGTTTGCCCTGGGTTCAAGCCAAAGAGCCGAGGGAAGAGCCTGGGGTTCCTTGCCTACCTTGACGAAACAAGCATCCAGCACCAAGGGAGACTGGCAAGACTTGGCTGCAACTGCCACGTCTGGGTCACCGTGTAAGAAGGACAGACTGTCCCACACGTTCTGTAATATCCCCTCAATCCCGAGGCAATATTTTATGAGGATGGAAGCTCTTTTGTGGATCCAGCAGGATATTCTGGCTATGCGATAGTGACGGACAGTGAGATGGTTGTGCAGGCCTCTTTTGAAGCAGCTGCCTCCGCCCAGAAGGCTGAGCTCATTGCTCTGACTCGTGCCTGTATCCCAGCAACAGACTAAGGTGCAAACGTTCACACAGACTCCTGTTATGCATTTGGAATTGTACATGACGACGAGCCAACTGACCAAAATTCTCCAAGCATTACATTCACAGTATATTACATTACATTATATTCACAGAACCTGTGCTATTATTGACACAGAATGCTGCACCTATATCCCTGATTAGTCTAAAATTACATCCCTCTCCGAGCACACTGCCAAGGAAACTGACAGCATCAAGAGAGTAGGGCAGGATTTACACGGGTTCACCAAAGGCTCGAAATGGTGGTCTTTGAAGGCCTGTTTGGTAATATGTGGGGCATGATACTTCATTATGGCCTAATAGTTGTACATATCATTGTTATAATTACTGATGTACACTGCTTTTACCCACTGATAAGCCTGTGCTGTACTCAGTTGTGTTCTCTGTAAAGAATTACTACTTTGTTGATCATGTAATGATCAAATGGAGGGAATGATAAAGAATGTAAAAGGGTTAACACTTTGTTAAACAATAGCAGCCTGTTTTCCTGAAAGAAACAGCTGATGATCAACAGATGTGCTAAGCCACGCTGAGTCATATTTCTTCTTGAGGGTTGCTAGCTGGGGTTTCAGCATGCTTACCTCCTTGTGCACTCAGGTGTAGAGATAGGACAGCTTCAGTCTGTTCTGTGTGTGAAAGCCATTATGACTATTTTGTAATTTGTCTTTAGGGGCTGTCATGTAGTAAATAACTTTGGCTCCAGCCTGTCTTGTGTGGGGGGTATCTGGACGGATATACCTGTGGTGGAAGGGGAATTGTTAGTCAGTTAATGGATTGGGTGGGAACAGTCATAGACTGTTCCTGTTTGTGTGACTAACTGAGTAAGCCCCGGGTGCTTGGAATAAAGAGTTTGTATTTATACGGTCTCTGAGTGACTTTATCCAGATTCCACTTCCACAGAATGGGAGTGGTTTTAAAGGGCTGGGCTGCTGGAAGCACATTACCAGACCTGGAGTGATTGCAACTGGGTCTGACAGAGGCATAACTGGTTCTTCTGGGCACATTCAGTCTCACTCCAACTATTTCCTACCTTCCTTTGTACAGGTATGTAATGTCTAAAGGACCAGTGTTAAGTAAATGGGACTGACCAAACTTTCCCCTGACTGAATCACTGGATTCTCCGAGTCAGATGGGTTCTCTCCAGTTGATGCTCTCAATCCTCGGGCTGGTTCACTTGTTGCTGTTCCCTCGTCTTCAGTCGTGGTTTGCTTCCAGTTGGGGTTTTTCTACCAATAAATCTCTCACCACAGGCCTAACTTTAACATGAAAGATAATGAAGCACATTAACAATAGAAAGGAGGACCAAACATTTCTGTTTCATGTTTCTAAGAACAAAACTCACTGAAATTTAAACATTGAAAATAAATGCAATGATCTTAGTGAGCAATCTTTTACTTTCTCTCACACGTCACAAAACGATATGGGATAAGAAGGAGCCATCATTCAGTCATGGTAAGACATAAGGCACAGGAACAGAATTAGGTGATTCGATCCACCTGGTCTGCCCCACCACTCAACCATGGCTGATTTTTATTCCAACACCATATTCCTGCCTTCCTCCTGTAACCCTGAAGCTACTTAGCAATCATGAATATATTAATCTCTGCCTCTCCCTATGAGGATGGAATGGGAACTCATCCTTTCCTCAGTTTAGCAGTCATTGCTTCCAAAGGAACTCCAGAATCAAACTTCTGATCCCAGACCAGAAATACTCACTCAGCACTTCATAAACCTGGGCAGCTCGACCCTGGGTCCAATTTACCTGGATCAAAAACTGATATCCCAGGACCCAACCTCACAGAGTCACACAGCTGAATCTGCCACTCACCGATCCTGAGAGACTCACACATCGTCCCCGCATCTCACACTGGGTGGTGCAATCCGGGATTTCCCCACAACCAATGTCCAGTTGCTCGAAATTTCTGCTTCATTGCAGAAGGACGACCATCCATCCCCCTCTGTAGAAGCACTAACCAAAGTCAAAACCAAAACACCAACAGTTCCATATACCTGGAATGTAGATCACAGGACTATAGCCCAAGCACCAACTCTCACAGTACTCTTTGCTGCCAGTAAAATGCTACAGTGTGTCAGCCAGTCACAGTTCAGAAACTAGCACCTCCCACACCGATGCACAACAGAACTGGTATCTGATGACCCTCTGGCATTCCAGCTAACAAAAACTGATTCTGGAAATAACTCAGCGAGGCCAAAGGTGTAAATGAACACTTCACAATGAAGACAAGGTTAAAAGAAAGATTGCTGATATATAACATTGAGGTGGTAAGATACAGGGTGGACTGAGGTTGACCTAGATGGTTGATGCATATCACTGAAAGTGGGGGTGGGGGGGTGGGTGAGGAGAATGGACTGAGGTTGAACAAGATGGGCAGGAATGAGCAGGTGGAACCAGGTGGGAGAAGGGATCAAGGACAATCACTGTTGGTCCTCCAGCATTACACAGATACTGAATTAATCGCACATACTACTGCATAAAAGATCCTAAAATGACAAAGTTAGAATAAGCAATAAGAATTCTGCAATATGCCCTTTGACCCTCACCAAATTTTTATCAACACACCATAGAAAGTTTCCATCCGGACACTTCACGCTTTTGTATGGTAACTACTCTTCCCATGACTGTGAGGAACGGCAGAGAACTTTGGCTGCAGATCAGCACATCACAGATCCATTCACCCCCCTAGACTTCCCAGTCTCTCGGTAAAGCCGGCAGTGAAATCAAAGATCCTCGAAACCTGGGACGTTCTCATCTCACCCACCCCACTCGGGGAGAAGACACAACAGTCATAAAGCTTTAGGACAAATGCGAGGAGCCTCAGGAAGCGAGGTGAGTTGGGGGAAGTTAACAGGACTTAGTGGCCAACATCAGATTTCCCCAACACATCATGGAGGAAGCATTACCACCCATCCGGGGACTTGGGCACCCACTACATGATCTTGCGTCACAAAGCGGAAGGCAGGACAGATCTGTGGGAAACAGCCTCACGTGACCTGTTGGTGGGACTCCCATTTCAATTCTGTGGAAATAGACAGCCTGGGCTCCTGGTTTGGATCGTTCAATGCAGATTAAATGAAGTCCAAACATTTTTTGAGGAGCCCAGATAACTGGGTACTAAATGAGTAATTGGCCCTCAGTTCAGGGCTCACGGAAAACATTAGATCTCCCCGCTCGGGATCGCTCTCAATACTCACCGATGGGGAAAGTGATATCTTTGGCCCGCAGACAGTGATCCGACCCCTGGCTCCCCGACCCAGGAGGCGAGGACTCTTTCCTGATCCTGCAGACGACCCACTTCATCACTGAGTGGAAAGGAAAACATCGCCCACCCGGAAACTGTGAGCATGTGTGAAGATCTTGTTACATCTGCGGTTAAATGTGAGGGGCAAAGGGGATCACGTGACTGGTGGGGTCTCCCATCACCCCAGTCAGAGCACTCCAGCTACCCACCACTCATGTGGAAAGAAACAAACTTGCCGCTCACATCTCCTCTCACCTTAAATGTGTTAGACAGTTCAACCCCCAGGAAAAATATACCATCTGTCCACTCCTCTCGTAATCTTATAAACGTCCATCCAGTCTCACCCTAGCCTGCGCCGTTCTGGAGAAAACAACCCAAGTTTGTGCAACCTCTCATTATAGTTCATGCTCTCTAATCTAGACAATATCCTGGTAAACCTCTTTTACACCCTCTACTATTATTCTGACATTTCACATTCTTAAAATAAAGTACTGATCCTAACTGACCTAAGACAGGGAATGTTTTCTTGGACTAAATGTCAGAAATTGTGTAAAACTGAGTATTTGGCTATGGTGTATGTAAACTTCTGACTTCAACAGTAGCCATTAATATGAAAAAGAAAATTTGCTAGCATATCAAACAGAAAAAATGGCAAATTTTCTGTTCTCATTGATGAATCAACAAGCCTGAGCATTAAGACTGCCCGAATACTTTATTTGAAATGTGATAAGGAAGGTGATCCCCATTTATGTATTTAGATCTAATTGAACTGCCTGATCAGAAAGCTGCAACTATTGTTAAGCATCTTTTGAATTGTCTCAAGAACCATGGGTTTGATGACTCTTACTTGAAACAGACCCTTGTAGCATTTGCTAGTGACGGGGGGAATGTAATGCCTGATGTCAAATCTGGTGTTGCTACAATTCTCAAGGAACATAACCCTGATGTGACAAATTGGCACGGTCTTAGTCACAGATTAGAACTTGTAGTAGGTGATTCAGTAAGAGAAGTTCATAGAATGAATCATTTTCAATCATTTATGGACAAATTGTACTCTGTTTACAGTAGATCACCCCTAAATCAAAAGGAACTGTCTGAATGTGCCTCTCAACTAGAACAACAAATTCGCAAAATAGGCCGTGTTCTGGGCACCAGGTGCGTGGCTAGCTCATTTCGAACAGTTTCAGCAGTGTGGCAAAATTATGAAGCACTGTGTTTTCACTTTGAAAAAGCAATGAAGAATGAAACAAGATCTGGGAGTGACAGAAAAACTTATGAAGGTCTGTTGAAAAGATTCTTTGGAATAGTTTCTATTGGACTGAGCTCTAACGTATGACACGTTGCATGAACTTGGTTTACTGTCAGAGTGTTTACAGAAACGCACTACTACGACTGTTTATGCAGACAAACTGACCCAACTGCATGGACCGAAAGACCAACCTGGTACAAAAACTCTAGAAACTCAAGAGGCAGTTGAAAAGGGGAAGTTTGGAGAAATTACCTTAACAAGAAACAACAAAATTGTCTCCATTAATTATCTATAGGAAGAGGCGCAGTCGACGTTTCAGGCCGAGACCCTTCGTTATAGATGCTGCTTGGCCTGCTGCGTTCACCAGCAACTTTGATGTATGTTGCTTGAATTTCCAGCATCTGCAGAATTCCTGTTATAGATGCTGCTTGGCCTGCTGCGTTCACCAGCAACTTTGATGTATGTTGCTTGAATTTCCAGCATCTGCAGAATTCCTGTTATAGATGCTGCTTGGCCTGCTGCGTTCACCAGCAACTTTGATGTAAGTTGCTTGAATTTCCAGCATCTGCAGAATTCCTGTTATAGATGCTGCTTGGCCTGCTGCGTTCACCAGCAACTTTGATGTATGTTGCTTGAATTTCCAGCATCTGCAGAATTCCTGTTGTCTCCATTAATTATCGACAGTTTCTTACTCGTCCTATAAACAATTTGCATCACCTTATGTTCACGGCAACATCCTTGAAAAGTTCTCAAACTTATAAACCTCAAAGTATGTATTAATTCCCTGCTAACTGAAATGTGTGTCCTTGATAAAGATAACTGGCCTGCTGAAATACCGCTTAATTCTTTTTCAAGTCAAGTCGTATTTTATTGTCATTTCGACCATAAACCGCTGGTACAGTACATAGTAAAAACAAGACAACGTTTCTCCAGGACCCTGGTGCTACATAAAACAACATAAAACTACACTAGACTATGTGAGACAGCACAAGGCTACCCTAGACTACGTAAAAACAACATTAAAAAACTGCACTGGACTACAGACCTGCACAGGACTACATAAATTGCGCAAAAACAGTGCAGGGCAGTACAATAATTTATAAACAAATCAATAGGCACAGTAGCGGACAAATTACAATATAATAATAAATGATGTGAATGTCAATCTAGACTCTGGGTATTGAGGAGTCTGATGGCTTGGGGGAAGAAACTGTTACGCAGTCTTGTCATGTGAGTTTGGATGCTTCAGTACCTTCTGTCTGATAGAGAATTATGGAGAAGCTGCAATATCATTTCTCTGTAAGAGGTTTAAGCTTTCTTCTTCCTCTGTAATAAATGCCTTCAGGGATTATGTGGAGGATCGTGGACGCCGCATCCCCCAAGATTTACGCCCATTACTGAGCTGTTCACAAGTTATTCCTATTAGTACTGCTGAGTGTGAGAGAGGATTCAGTCACATGAACTTGATAATAACAACAACACACTCAAGGACTCTCATAGATCATGTATCAGCACTTATGTTTGTTAAACTACACAGACCTCCTCTAGTTCAGTGGAATCCTGAGCCGTACGTCACAACATGGCTGCAGTACCACAGATCAGCAGATGACACCAGGACAAGAGTTGCTTCAGAACCCCGAACACATATTACGCCTGACCCTTTGTGGAAATTATTGCAAAACTTCTCATTGGTGGCATTTGGTAAGTAGGTAATTACTTTTAAATTAATAAAATACATGATGACCGTCCTTTTCTTTACTTGCTTGATAATTATATTTTATGATATTAGGGAGTGCAACAGTGCAATACTTTATCATATTATTAAGTATTATATGTTTTATTGTACCAGTTAGGCACTGAATTGTAGTGACAGGCTAAAATCCTGTTAATCTCTGAACTATCACTATATTTCTGTGGAGCTCTGGAATTGATATATTTCTTTCATCTTGGTTTACCATTATACCAGTGCCAAAGAAGAAGAATGTGGGCTGCCTTAAGGACTATTGCCCAGTCGCACTTACATCGACAGTGAGGAAATGCTTTGGGAGGTTGGTTATGACTGAAATGAACTCCCGCCTCAGCAAGGACCTGGACCCACTGCAATTTGCCTGTCGTCACAATAGGTCAACGGCAGACGCAATCTCCATGGCTCTTCACACGGCTTTAGACCACCTGAACAACACAAGCACCTATGTCAGGCCGCTGTTCATCGACTGCAGCTCCACATTTAACACCATCATTCCCACTATCCTAATTGAGAAGTTGCAGAACCTGGGCCTCTGTAATTGTATTCTCATCTTCCAACCAGAAGAACACAGTCTGTGCTGATTGGTAATAACATATCCTCTTCGCTGACGATCAACACTGGCACACCTCAGGGGTGTGTGCTTAGCCCACTGCTCTACTCTCTGTATACACATGACTGTGTGGCTAGACACAGCTCAAATACCATTTACAAATTTACCGACAATACAACCATTGTTGGTCGAATCTCAGGTGGTGACGAGGGGGCGTACAGGAGTGAGATATGCCAGCTAGTGGAATGGTGCCACAGCAACAACCTGGCACTCAATGTCCGTAAGACGAAAGAGCTGATTGTGGACTTCAGGAAGAGTAAGATGGGGGAACACGTAGCGATCATCATAGAGTTATCATAAGTAGAGAGAGTGAGTAGCTTTAAATTCCTGGGCATCAAGATCCCTGAGGATCTAACCTGGTCCCAGCATATCGATGTAGTCATAAAGAAGGTAAGACAGCAGCTATACTTTATTAGGAGTTTGAAGCGATTTGGCATGACAACAAACAAGCTCAAAATCTTCTATAGTTGCACTGTGGGGAGCATTCTGACAGGCTGCATCACTGTCTGCTACGGAGGGGCTACTGCACAGGACCGTGAGAAGCTGCAGAAGGTTGTAAATCTAGTCAGCTCCATCTTGGGTACTAGCCTACAAAGTATCCAGGACATCTTTAGGAAACGGTGTCTCATAAAGGCAGCATCCATTATAAAGGACCTCCAGCACCCAGGGCATGTCCTTTTCTCACTGTTACCATCAGGTAGGAGATACAGAAGCCTGAAGGCACACACTCAGCGATTCAGGAACAGCTTCTTCCCCTCTGCCATCCGACTCCTGAATGGACTTTGAAAGCTTTGGACACTACCTCACTTTTTAATATACATCATTTCTATTTTTACACATTGTTAACAATCTATTCATTATGCATAATGATTTACTTTATTTATTATGTATTAATTTATTTATTATTTATGCCAGGATATGTATTGTATTGAACTGCTGTTGCTGTCAACAAATTTCACGTCAGTTGCCTGTGATAATAAACCTCATTTTGATTCTGACATTATATATACACACACTATATATATATACATATATACATACACACCACACTCAATTTGTTTACCAGTTCATTACTCGAATGGGGCAAGGAGGTTGCCCGGTACATGAAATCAGCAGGTACACAAACTGGGTGAGACATATATATAGATAGAGGGGATCTAGGAAATGACAAGCATTTTGTCAGCTCCGGCACCTAAAAACATTAGCACTGCACCCCTGCTGAAAGGACATCCCACTTTCTAACAACCGTCCCCTTTCAGGCCTGGGGTCCCACGTCTTTCCGACCACTCACCCCACACCCACGGTCCACCCGTAACCTCTACCCACACACACAGACAGATCCCCTTCACCCCAAACCCCCTCCCAGCCTGGGAACCACAACTAACTGATCCCACAGCCCGGGCTCGGACGCAAAGCTAAAACCGGGGCTGCGGGACCGGAGAGCCCGGAGTCTGCAGCCGTCCGGCACAACTCGGTCCCGGCCCTTTCCAACTGCAGCAAACCCCCGATTTACACAAACCCCCATTACTCACCTCCCCGATAGCAGAACCGCCGCCGACAACTGTGATGGGCACCGGGCCGACGGTCAGCAGGATATTCGCCGCAGCACCACCCGTGGGCGGAGGTCTGCACATCGCCTCCGGTGGCCGGAGGTCTGCACATCACCGCCGGTGGCCGGAGGTCCATGCAGCGCCACCAGTGGCCGGAGGTCTGCACATCGCCGCCGGTAGCCGGAGGTCCGTGCAGCGCCACCAGTGGCCGGAGGCGGGAGTGACAACGGAGAGGTAAATCACAAACACGACAAAGTCTGCAGATGCTGGAAATCCAGAGCAACACAAACAAAATGCTGGCGGAACCCAGCAGGCCGGGCAGGTCCTATCGAAAAGAGTCAACAGTTGACGTTTCCAGTTGAACTGAGGACTGAGATGGAATGAGGGAAATATCTGAATAAAATCGGGGCGGGCGAGGAAATGCCGAGCTGGAAGGTGATAGGTGAAGCCAGGTAGGTGGGAAAACTCAAGAGCAGAAGATAATAGAATCTGATAGGAGAGGAGAGTGGAGAATAGGAGAAAGGGATGGAGCAGTGGACCCAGAGAGAAGTGATCAGCAGGTGAGTGGACGTGAAAAGTCAGAGAGGAAGAGAGGGAGTGGGAGGGAGAGGTGAGGAGGAGATTTGTTCATCGGAAGGAGAAATCGATATTCATGCCGTCAGGTTGGAGGGTAATCAGACGGAATATAAGGTGCTGATCCTGGACCCTGAGGGCGGCCTCATCTTGGCACAAGATGGGTTGACACGTCGCAACGGGAATGGGAATCGGAATGAAAATGTTTGGACACCGGGAAGTCCCGCTCGGAGCAGATAGTTCAAAGGTTAATTTATTATCAAAGCAGATATTCATAAACAACTCTTAAGTTTTTTTTTCTCCAGTGAGCCACGAAACAAAGAACATGAAAGTCATTCAGAGAGAAAAAAAATCAAACTCACCCCACCCCCGTATAAAAATGAACGGCATCCCGATCATCAACCCCCCAAAACCCACCCCTCCCACAAAAGGGAAAAATAACATCGATCTCCCCGAAAAAACAACCCGACCCCGCACAACTGCGGAGGAGCCGGTGTCACCGGTGTAGAGGAGCCGCATCGGGAGCAGCGGACACAACGGGCGACCCCGGAAGATTCACAGGTGAAGGGTCGCCTCACCTGGAAGGATGTTTGGGCAACGGAGAGAGTTCGGCCGTCCGGCCCTTTCACTGTGACCCCCGAACTCCACATCAAATCCGTCCAAACAAATCTGGGTGAACTTTAATGACCAATAAATATAATTCCTCTCTTTGATCAGCTGTCTGAGTGATTCCCTGACTCTGAGAGGAAGGGGTATCTATGATCCACATTGTCAGGGTGTTGAGTTTACCAGTAGACAGAGACTGCAGGGACGGGAGGTTTTCTGTTCACTAATACACTGTGTGTGGACCCCGCTGGCAATTCTGGTGTTGTGACCCGAATCGAGACAAACACCACGCTGCCCACTCCACCAACAACACGGCACAGCCGGACACATAACAGGGGACTTTACATCTCACAACACTGGATTCAGTGATGAAACCCGTGATTAATGTTGTTGTCCCACTGAAATCATAAGAAACGTCCATTCAGGTGTTTTTAAATACGAGTGCTCCCCCACAGGTGACGTCACACAGGCGCATCCACGCGCCTGACGTCACACATGGGTCCCCCACACCGGGATCTGCCCTCACGTGCGCTGTGTCTCACGTCACCCACGCGCTGGTGAGCTCGAGCTTCATCGGTTTAACGGCTGGGCTACTACTCACGTGACCAGTCCCTCCCCCACCGCTGTCAACAGAGGATTCAGGCACTGCGCTACTCCCATTGGTGCGAAGCGATGTCAATCACTGGTTACAACCAATCGCAGAGGCGGACCAGCAGAGAGGGCGTTACCCCCGCTGACTCCGTTCGCCGCCCAAAAGTCAAACTCCTCATCAGAGCGGAACAAATCCCAAAGTAAATGTCCGCTTTCTGATTAATTTCCATTTCCCTCCGAGGGAAGTTGGGGCGTTTGTGAAGCGTCTCCTGCGGCCGGAGTCTGATGTATCGCTGAGAGGTAGGAGGAGACCGCTCGGCCCGTCGGTTTGATGCCGGTTCCCCGGGGAGGGAGAGGGGAATTTTATTGAAAGGATGAAGACGGTGAGAGAGGGGGCGGACAGGATGTTTGTCCCGGTGGGGACAGGAGGGGCTCATCTGTGGAAATGTCTGAGCCCACGGTGGTGGCGATTCACCACATTGGGGGGCAAACACCGGCAGACTGTTGCCCTGCAAGCGGGGCCAATGGTCCGGGCAAAGTGACAAGTTTTGACTCATTCTCTCTGGGAAGATAATGATATCAAACATCTTTACCGTGGGGGAAAAATAGCTTTCATATCACAAATGTGCCCTTCCCTTCATATTCTTTGGTATTACGATCAATGAGTTCACCACCGTCAGGCACTTGGGGGAGGGTTCAGGGGAAATATTTACATCCGAGGGGTGATTGATATGTTTGTGACCTAGAAGGAGTCAACCTTAGAAAACCTAGCACATATATTTTTCTACATAGTCCCATCCTACATTTACACACTTAGTCCAGCAGTCGTGGAGGATACGATCCCTTCTTTGTAGAAGTCGGCGTCTTGGACCTGCAGAAGTCGTCGACAGCAGGGGTGAGTGATAAGTTCGTGGCCTAAGGTAGAAGGAGATGAGTTATTAACTTCAAACTTTCTGCATAATCACTCAAAGAGTTGTGCATGTAATGAGAGCTGTATAACATCTCATTCTACCTTATCAATCACCACTCGCACAATACAGAAACTGGTGTTACCTGTGTTCATTGCGGTGATGCAAAAGTTGCTGGAGAATTGGCAAGTGGAAATAGGTGCAGTGATATTTGGAAATATGATTTTTTTAAGCGTCATTTGGCAAGCAAATCACACATGGAACGTGTGCACAAGCTCTGGCGAGAAAATCCTTCAATACCTGCTATAGGCCTGTTACAGGGTTTGTGTGAGAGTGAAGATGAACTTGATCAAACCCAGAGAAGATCAAAGTTCTTACAGATAGTGATTGGCTAGCTATTAAAACGAATAACTCTCTATATAAAATTTACTGGGCACATGTTGTCACTGGGTAAAAAAATACACAATACAAGTTTTATGTGCACACTGGTAATTACAAATTAGAGAGGGCATTGGTGGGGAGACCTCCAGTGTCCCTGATGCCCTCACCTACAAGATATGCATCCAGCTGCAGCTTGTAACCCTGCACTTTAAGGAGTTGGAACTTGAAATGGATGAATTCTGGATCATCCAGGAGTTGGAGGGGGTGATAGATATGACATGAAGAGAGGTGAGTTACACCCAAGGTGCAGGACACAGGAAACTGGGTGAGAGTCAGGAAGCGGAATGAGTTTAAATAGCCATTACAGAGTACTCTTGTTGCCATCCCGCACAACAACAAGTGGACCACTTCAGAAACTGTTGCGGGGGGATTACCTGGCAGAGGAAAGTCAAAAGGGTGATAGGGGATTCGTTAGTTAGGGGAACAGAACAAGAGGGGACTAATATCCCAGTGATAAGGCTTGTTAGTGCTAGTGTGAGGGGAGGGGGGTGATGTGGTTAAAATAAGTTGTAGGGGGAATGGGAGCCAGAATGAGAGAACAGATAATGGAGAGGGTGAATTGAATTGAATTGACTTTATTACATACATCCTTCCTATACATGAGGAGTAGAAATCTTTACGTCACGTCTCTGTCTAAATGTGCAATGTGTAATTTATAGTAATTTATAATAAATAGTTTGTACATAGGACGGTCAATATAACATAGAAATGCAATTGTATCAGCATGAATTAATCAGTCTGATGGCCTGGTAGAGGATGTTGTCCCGGAATCTGTTGGTCTTTTTGCTGTGGTACCGTTTGTGGTTGTGGTGATTCGGGTCCCCAATATCATTTGGGCCCTTTTTACACACCTGTCTCTGTAAATGCCCTGAATATTGGGAAGTTCACATCTGCAGTTCCTATTCCAGGCAGTGATGCAGCCAGTCAGGATGCTCTCAATTGTGTCCCTGTAGAAAGTTCTGAGGATTTGGGGCCCCATCCCAAACTTCTTCAAACATCGGAGGTGAAAGAGAAGGTGTTGTGCTCTTTTCACAACACAGACGGTATGCACAGACAGTGTGAGATCCTTGGTGATGTTTATGCCGAGGAATTTAAAGCTGTTCACCCTCTCAACCCCAGATCCATTGATGTCAATAGGGGTTAGCCTGTCTCCATTCCTCCTGTCATCCACAATCAGCTCCTTTGTTTTTGTGACAATGAGGGAGAGTTTATTTTCTTGACACCAGTCAAGTGTTGTTCGGACCTCAGATAGAGTCAGCAATCAAATGTTTGAGCATGGTGCGATGAAAGTGCTGAGCTGTGTATATCACACTGC
This sequence comes from Mobula hypostoma, assembly GCF_963921235.1. Taxonomy (NCBI): domain Eukaryota; kingdom Metazoa; phylum Chordata; class Chondrichthyes; order Myliobatiformes; family Myliobatidae; genus Mobula; species Mobula hypostoma. Next base: position 952,201 of record NW_026948187.1, on the reverse strand, counting down.
AAGAAGCATCGTAGGAAAGCCAGATGAGCTCAGGACAGGGAATTATTGGTACTTGCTTGCACCCAACAGTCTGAGGGATTTAGGGGAACAAATTTGTAGAGAGATTGCAGACGATGCCAAGAAACAAAGGTTGATTCAGTAAGTGATTTAACTTTCCATATATTGACTGGGACTCCCATACTGTAAAAGGACTAGATGTAGAAATGTGCAGTAAGCTGTTAGGAAATGATCCAGGGCTGGTGGCAGAAATTAGTGATCATAATGCCATGAGATTCAAAGTAAATATGGGAGAAGATAGGTCTGGACCATGGGTTGAGATTCTAAATTGGAGAAAGGTCAATTTTGATGGTATCAGAAAGGATCTGACAAGTGTGGATTGGGACAGGCTGTTTTCTGGCAAATGAGTACTTTGTAAGTGGGAGGCCTTCAGAAGTGAAATTTTGAGGATGTACAGTTTGTATGTGCCTATCAAAATAAAAGTTGAAAGGTTACTGGTGCAAGGAAATTTGATTTTCAAGCGATGTCGAGGGCCCAGTTATTTTTTTCCTCTAAATGCCTCACACTGTTAGGTGCTACCAAGACTCATTAATGACTATAATATCATCATTTCACGCCCTGAGCTCATCTGACTTTTTTTTTGGTCGTCTTCTGTTGGTTTCTAAAAGCTTCCCAATAGTTTTTGCTCATTATTTGCCCTCTCTTTGACTTTGATGTTGGCTTTGGCTTCTCATTTCAGCCACGGTTGTGTCCTCCTGCCTTTCCACTGCTTCCACTTCTTTGGGATGTATCTATCACTCAGCTCCCGAATTGCTCCCAGAAACTCCAACCATTGCTGCTCCGTTGTCACTCCTACCGTATCCCTTCCAAACAAGTTTGCCCAGCTTCTCTGTTATGGAAACATGGGGCAAGTTCAGTACAGAAACAGGCTATTTGACCCATCTAGTCAATGCCAAAAAAACATTTAAGCTGTCTAATGCAACCACTTGCACTGGGACCATGGCCCTCCATACCCCTACCATCCAGGTACCTATCAAACTTCTTTTAATGGTGAAATCGAGCTCATGTTCACCACTTGTGCTGACATCTCATTGCATACTCTCAGGACCAGTTCAGTAAAGAGCTTTTCCACATGTTCCCGTTAAATTTTCACCATCCCCACTTCCCCATGACCTATGGTTGTAGTCCCACCCAACCCCAGTGGAGAAAACTGCTTGCATTTACCCTATCTATACACTTATACTGTTGTGTACGTCTGACAAATCTTCAAAGCAATGTATAATTTCATTGTTTATGTTTACAGCCTTTTTTAGTTGTATAACATAATGAGGGGCATTGATCGTGTGGATAGCCAGAGGTTTTTTTCCCAGGGTTCAAATGGCTAACAGGAGAGGGCACGGTTTTAAGGTGCTTGGAAATAGATACCGAGGCGATGTCATGGGTATGTTTAATTACAGAGAGTGGTGGGTGCATGGAATGCACTGCCAGCAGTGGTTGTCGAGGCAGATACAATAGGGTCTTTTAACAGTCTCTTAGATAGGTACATGGAGCTTAGAAAAATAGAGGGCTATGCGCTAGGGAAATTCTAGGCAGCTTCTCGAGTAAGTTACGTGGTTGGCACAACATTGTGGGCTGAATGGCCTGGAATATGCTGTAGGTTTCTATGTTTTATGTTGAACAGCGAAATAACTTTGGTTTTCCACAATCCTCTGATAACTCCCCCATCACAAAGGATGATTTAATTATCTATGCTAGGGCCCCAATATTTTCCGCACTTGCCTCCCATAGGGTCCGAGGGAGCACCTTGTCATGCCCTGGAGATTTATCCACCCTAATCTGCCTCAGGATGGCAAACATCTCCTCTTATCTAATCTGTACATGGTCCACGATTTTATTGCCGCTTTTCCACACTCCCATAGACCCATCTCCTGAGTAAATAGAGATGAAAATAATATTTGAGATCTACCCCATCTGCTTTGCTTCCACACGTGGATTGCCATTCTGGTCTTCCAGAGGACCAACTGTGTGCCTTGCAATCCTTTTGCTCTCAATCTACTTGTAGAATCCCTGAGGGTTATCCTTCATCTTTTCTGCGAGGACAACTCATGCCTTCTTTTAGCCATCCTGATTTATTTCTTACTTGTTCTCTTGCATTTCTTATACTCCATAAGAATCTACCTGCCTATCCCTGTTATGCAACTCCATTTTGTGCTTCACCAGGGTCTCAATATCTCTTGAAAACCAAGAGATACAGTTTCTAACTTTACCTTTTATTCTGACAAGCACATACCCGCATTGTACTCTCAAAATTTCGCTTTGAAGGCCTCCCATTAACCAAGCACACCTTTGCCATAAAGCAGCCTGTCCGAGTACACAGTTGCCAGATCCTAGGGTCATAATTCCAGTGTTGTTCCATGCCGTGAACACATCTGCCTTTCCTACAGTGTTCCCTGTATTGAAATATACAGGATTGAGCATATTCACTGTACCATGCTCAACTTTTTCATTCCTGATGTTGTCTGAGGACAGAACAACATATGTCTCCACAACCCCTCCACAATCTGTTCTGTTATTCATGCTTCCATTCCCCCTGCAACTTTAGTTAACACCCCCTTCCCCCACCTCCCACCATGCAGCTCTATCACCCCTTTGTGCTTCATCTCCCTGGTCAATAAAAGGAGGTGCATACCAGGTACAGCCAGATAGGAACAAATAGAAATACAGGAAATTCAAGTGAACACTTATGAAAGAAATAAACGAAGGCATGAGGTTGCCCCAGCAGACAAGGTGAAGGAGAATCCTCAGGGACTCTGCAGATATGTTAAAAGCAAAAAGATTGCAAGGGAAAAAATTAATCCTCTTCAAGATCAGGATGTTAATCCATATGAGGAGACAAAATATATGGGGAGATTTTAAATATTATTTTTGCACCTGTATTTACTCAGGAGATGGTCACAGGGTCTGTAGAAGTGAGGCAAAGCAGCATCAACTTCATGGACCCCGTACGGATTACAGAGGTGGAGGTGCTTGTTGTCTTAAAGCACATTAGCGTGGATAAATCCCCAGGGCCTGACAAGTTGTTCCCTGGGACTCTGCGGAACACAAGTGCAGAAATTGTCAGGGCCCAAGCACAGATATAAATCATCCTTAGTGACAGGTGAGGTACTGGAGGATTGTAGGACAGCCAATGTTGTTCCGCTGTTCAAGAAAGGCTCTGAAAGTAAACTAAGAAATTGTACATTGGTGAGCTTGACATCAGTAGGGGAAAAGTTATTGGAAGTTTATATGCAGGAACCGGATGTGTAAGTATTTGGATAGATGTTGACTGATGAAGGATAGGCAACTTGGCTTTGTGCATGGTAGTTCATGTCTAACAAATGTCTAACCAACGAGAGTCTCTCGAGGATGTTATCAGGAAAGTGGATGAAGGCAAGGCAGTGGATGTTGTCTACATGGACTTTAGCAAAGCACTTGACAAAGTCTCATATGGGAGGTTGGTCAAGAAGGTTCAGTCGCTCAACATTCAAGATGAGATAGTAAATTGAATGAGGTACTGTCTTTGGGAGAAGTCAGACTGTGGTAGCAGACTGGAAGCCTGTGACTAGTGGTGTGCCACAGGGATCAGTGCTGGATCTGTTGTTGTTTGTCATCTATATCAGTAACCTGGATGATAACATGGTTAACCGGATCAGCAAATTCATGGATGACACCAAGATTGGTGGTGTAGTGGACAGCGGGGAAGACTACATGGCTTGTAGTGCAATCTGGACCAGCTGGAAAAATGGGTTGTGAAACCAAAAAATGGAATTTAATGCAGACAAGTGTGGGGTGTTGCTTTTTGATAGGACATAGGCCGTACACAGTGACTGGTAGGGCACTGAGGAGTGTTGTAGAAGAAGGGGATCTGGGAATACAGGTCTATATTTCACTGAACGTAGTATCACAGTTAGATAGGGACAGAAGTGAGAAGATGATTTCTCTCTCCAACTTGGGTTGACCCTCACTGTAACAGTGTGTTGTCAGATCACTCCTTGGTGACTAAAGTGATCTGGTGTGAAATGTTGTCCTTCACCCACTGATGGATTTTGTAAATGTTTTTACAGGTTAAAAACGACAAGGAATCTATCTACAGGAATCTCGAACACAACACGCCAGTTTTTCTGTCTCTGTCCAGATATTTAAGAACTGGAGTAAGAGATTCACTCGATCATCCTTCCTGCTCAGACTGTGGGGAGGGATTCACTCGATCATCTGACCGACTGGCATGCCCGTCACTTCACATAGGAGAGATCCCGTTCATCTTGCTCAGACAGTGGGAATGGATTCTGTCGGTCATCTCAACTGAAGGTACGTCAGCAAGTTCACACTGGGACAAGGCCATTCACCTGTTCTGTGTGTGAGAAGGGATTCAGTCGGTCTTCCCACCTGTGGACACACCAGTCAGTTCACACTGGGAAGAGGCTGGTCATCTGCTGAATTTGTGGGGAAGGATTCACTCGGTCATCTGACCTAATGGCTCACCAGCGAGTTCACACCGGGGAGCGGCCGTTCACCTGTCCAGACTGTGGGAAAGGATACACTTGGTTATCTGAACTGAAGGTACATCAGAGAGTTCACACTGGAGAGAGGCCGTTCACCTGCTCAGACTGTGGGAAGGGATTCACTCGGTCATCCAAACTACTGGTACACAAGTCAGTTCACACAGGGGAGAGGCCATTCACCTGCTTAGAATGCGGGAAGGGATTCTTTTGCTCATCTAATCTGAAGGTACATCAGCGAGTTCACACTGGAGAGAGGCCATTCACCTGCTCAAACTGTGGGAAGGGATTCACTCGGTCATCCCACCTACAGAGTCATCAGCGAGTTCACACTGGGGAGAAGCCGTTCACCTGCTCAGACTGTGGGAAGAGATTCACTCGGTCATCCCACCTACAGAGTCATCAGCGAGTTCACACTGGGGAGAAGCCATTCACCTGCTCAGACTGTGGGAAGGGATTCACTTGCTCATATGAACTGAAGGTACATCAGAGAGTTCACACTGGAGAGAGACTGTTCACCTGCTCAGACTGTGGGAAGGGATTCACTCAGTCATCTCAAATGAAGGTACATCAGCAAGTTCACACTGGGGAGAGGCTGTTCACCTGCTCAGACTGTGGGGAGGGATTCACTCAGTCATCCCACTTACAGAGACACCAGCGAGTTCACACTGGGGAGAAACCGTTCACCTGCTCAGAATGTGGGAAGGGATTCACTGAGTCATCCAGCCTACAGAGACACCAGTCAGTTCACACTGGAGAGAGGCCGTTCACCTGCTCAGACTGTGGGAAGGGATTCACTCGGTCATATGAACTGAAGGTACATCAGAGAGTTCACACTGGAGAGAGGCCCTTCACCTGCTCAGACTGTGGGAAGGGATTCACTCGGTCATCCCACGTACAGAGTCACCAGCGAGTTCACACTGTGGAGAGGCCGTTCACCTGCTCAGACTGTGGGAAGGGATTCACTGAGTCATCCAGCCTACAGAGACACCAGTCAGTTCACACTGGGGAGAGGCCATTCACCTGCTCAGACTGTGGGAGGGGATTCACTTCATCATTTCACCTACTGAGACACCAGCGGATTCACACTGGGGAAAGGCCGTTCACCTGCTCAGTCTGTGGGAAGAGATTCTCTCGGTCATCCAGCCTACAGAGACACCAGCGAATTCACACCGGGTCGAGGGCGTTCACCTGCTCAGACATTGGGAAGAGATTCTCTCAGCCATCTCCACCAAATGTATATCATTGAGTTCGCACTGGGGAAAGGCCATACACTGCTGTGAATGTTGGAAGGGATTCGCTCAGTAAACTAAACTTGTGACACACTACAGGGTTCACACTGGGGAGGAAGTTTCAGTAAGCTGCATACTGGATATTTGTCCATCACCGTTGCTGAATGCAATTTCGAGAGTGACTGTTGGTGCTGAACTCTGCAATTACTGCTGCTGCTCACCACACCCAGTTCTGCACCATCAGCACCCAGGGCATGCCCTTTTCTCCTACCAGATGTTGCCATCTGGTAGGAGATACAGAAGCCTGAAGGCACACACTCAGCGATTCAGGAACAGCTTCTTCCCCTCTGCCATCCGATTCCTGAATGGACTTTGAAAGCTTTGGACACTTTTTTAATATGCAGCATTCGTGTTTTTACACATTTTAATGTATTCATTATGCATATTTGATTTACTTGTTTATTTACTATGTTTTAATTTATGTATCATTATTATTATCTATGCCAAAATATGTATTGCATTGAACTGCTGCTGCTAAATCAACAAATTTCACTTAAAATGCCGGTGATAATAAACCTGAAACCTGAAACCCTGGTCACTGGGCACGGGAGGAGTTTCTTCTGCTACACATTCACCTTTAATGGGACTGGAGTTTAATATTCTCGATCTGAGACAAATAAATCAGTTCTATTGTAAACTCTGTCTCCGGTACTTAGTGAATTTATGACACACCCTGTGTACAGTAAAGAGTCAACTCAGGCCGGCTGGACCCTGCCAGTGATTCTGTTCCATGACAGTCCTTTTCAATCCTCCCCTGTTGTTCCCCTCTCGCTCTCCCTGTGGTGATGGGTTCCAAAAGTCTCCACTCTGTGGGTGAAGAGGTTCCCCTTGAATTTTCTGCAGACTGAAGAAGTCAAGTTGAGGCAGTTCTATCTGACCTGTTCTTCATTCCTCAAATCTCTGGGCTGAGGAAGAATGACATTGGTAGTTAACCTCCTTATTCATGGCTCATTTCCACATTATGGGTCATTTTCCCTGCTTCTGAAGTGTTAACATAGAATAACGTACAGCACAATACAGGCCCTTCAGCCCACAAAGTTGTGCCGAACATGCCCCTACCTTAGAAATTACTAGGGTTACCCATAACTGTTTCTAAGCTCCATGTTCCAATCCAAAGTCTCTTAAAATTCCCTATAGTGTCCGCCTCCCCCACTGTTGCCGGCAGCCCATTTCACGCACTCACCACTCTCTGCGTACAAATCTTACCCCCGACATCTCCTCTGTACCGACTCCCAAGCTTTGTACCTACTCCCTGTGCCCTCTTGTGGCAGCCATTTCAGGCCTGGGGAAAAGCCCATGACTATCCACACAATCAATGGCTCTCATCATCTTTTACACCTCTATCAGGTCACCTCTCATCTTCCTTCGCTCTAAGGAGAAAAGGCCGAGTTCAGTCAACCTGTTTTCATAAGGCATGCTCCCCAATCCAGGCAACATCCCTGTAAATCTCCTCTGCACCCTTTCTTTTGTTTCCACATCCTTCCTGTAGTGAGGTGACCAGAACTGAGCACAGTACTCCAAGTGGGTTTTGACCAAGGTCCAATATAGCTGCAACTTTACCTCTCGGCTCTGAAATTCAATTCCACGATTGATGAAGGCCAATACACCGTATGCCTTCTGAACCACAGAGTCCACCTGTGCAGCTGCTTTGAGCGTCCTATTGACTTGGACCCCAAGATCCCTCTGATCCTCCACAATGCCAAGAGTCTTACCATTGATACTACATTCTGTCATCATATTTGACCTACCAAAATGAACCATTTCACACTTGTCTGGGTTGAACTCCATCTGCCACTTCTCAGCCCAGTTTTGCATCCTATCAATGTCCCACTGTAACCTCTGACAGGCCTCCACACTCTCCACAACACCCCCAACCTCTGTGTCATCAGCAAACTTACTAACCCATCCCTTCAATTCTTCATCCAGGTTACTTCTAAGAATCACGAAGAGTAAGGGTCCACTGGTCACCGACCTCCTGGTTGTGCCCAGCTGGGAATCAGCATTTCTGGATTTGGTGTTGTGCAATGAACGGAATGAGATCACTTAAGATAAAAGAACCTGAGGGGAAAGCGATCATAATATAATTGAATTCATCCTGAAATTTGAGAGGGAGAAGCTAAAGTGAGATGTATCAGTACAACTGTGGAATAAGGACAATTACAGAGGCATGAGAGAGGAATTGGCCAAATTTGATCGGAAAATAAAACACTGGTAGGGATGACGACAAAGCATCAATGGCTGTAATTACGGGAAGCAATTCTGAAGACACAGGATATATACATTCCAGAAAGGAAGAACTATTCAAAAGACAACATCATACAACCTCGGCTGATGAGAAGGCAAAGCCAACGTAAAAGCTAAAGAGGGGGCAGATAACAGAGCAAAAATTGGTGGGAAGTTAGATGATTGGGAAACTTTTCTATACCAACAAGAGGCAACTAAAAAAGTAATTAAGAAAGAAAAGGTGGAATATGAAGCTAGCTAATTACATCAAAGATGATACCAAATGTTTCTTCAGATACATAAAGTGTAAAAGAGAGGCAAGAGTGGATATCGAACCAGGGGAACCGATGCCTGGGGAGGGTGGGGTGAGTAGTAATAGGGGACAAGGAGATGGCAGGTGAACTGAATTAGTATTTCATATCAGTCTTCATTGTGGAAGCAACCAATGGGAAGGTGGAAGTCCAGATGTCCGTGGTCAGAAGTGTGTGAAGTTGCCATTACTCGAGAGAAGGTTCCTGGGAAGGAAAGGTCTGAAGGTAAATAGATACCTGGACCAGATGGTGTACATCCCAGATTTCTGCAAGAGGTGGCCGAAGAGATTGTAGAGGTATTAGTAATGATGTTTCAAGAATCAATCAAGTCTGATATGGTTGCGGAAGACTCCAAATTTGGAAATGTCACTCTGCTATTCAAGAAGGGAGAGAAATAGAAGAACGTAAGTTTTAGGACGGTTAGTCCAACCTTATTGGTTGGATAGATATTAGTGTCGGTTGTTGGAGATGTGTTTTCAGGGCACTTCGAGGCACATGATAAAATAGTCTTTCAGCATGTTTGCCTCAAGGGAAAATCTTGCCTGAAAAGTGTGTTGAAATTCTTTGAATTTATTGAAGTGGTAATAGCAAGATAGATGAATGAGAATCGGTTGATGATGTGCACCTGCACTTTCAGAGGCTGTTTGACAAGGTGCTACACATGACGCTGGTTAACAGGTTATGAGCTGATGATATAACAGGTGTTGCATACCTCATGGGTATCTTGTGACTGTCTTATGACCATGATGATACAATGATACAAAGATTGGAGGTGTAGCAGACAGTGAGGAAGGTTTTCAGAGCCTGCAGAGGGACTTGGACCAGATGGAAAAATGGGCTGAAAAATGGCAGATGGAGTTTAATACTGACAAGTGTGAGGTATTGCACGTTGGAAGGACAAACCAAGGTAGAACATACAGGGTTAATGGTAAGGCACTGAGGAGTGCAGTGGAACAGAGGGATCTGGGAATACAGATACAAAATTCCCTAAAAGTGGCGTCACATGTAGATAGGGTCGTAAAGAGAGCTTTTGGTACATTGGCCTTTATTAATCAAAGTATTGAGTATAAGAGCTGGAATGTTATGATGAGGTTGTATAAGGCATTGGTGAGGCCGAATCTGGAGTATTGTGTTCAGTTTTGGTCACCAAATTACAGGAAGGATATAAATAAGGTTGAAAGAGTGCAGAGAAGGTTTACAAGGATGTTGCCAGGACTTGAGAAACACAGTTACAGAGAAAGGTTGAATAGGTTAGGCATTTATTCCCTGGAGCGTAGAAGAGTGAGGGGAGATTTGATAGAGGTATATAAAATTATGATGGGTATAGATAGAGTGAATGCAAGCAGGCTTTTTCCACTCAGGCAAGGGGAGAGAAAAAAAGAGGACATAGGTTAAGGGTGAGGGGGGAAAAGTTTAAAGGGAACATTAGGAGGGGCTTCTTCACACAGAGAGTGGTGGGAGTATGGAATGAGCTGCCAGATGAGGTGGTAAATGCGGGTTCTTTTTTAACATTTAAGAATAAATTGGACAGATACATAGATGGGAGGTGTATGGAGGGATATGGTCCATGTGCAGGTCAGTGGGACTAGGCAGAAAATGGTTCGGCACAGCCAAGAAGGGCCAAAAGGCCTGTTTCTGTCCTGTAGTTTCTATGGTTTCTATGGTTTCTATGATGTAATTAAATATGTGATGAGTATGATGTAACCGTCTTGTGGAGATCACATGATGTAATTTTCCCACCGATGTGAGGTCACGTGATGACATGTTCTCACCAGGTATATAAAGGGAAACCTCTGGTGCGATGTAGATAGTTTTTCCAGTTGAGTTTTAAGTTTAGTTTGTTATTTAATTCGTCAGATACTCCGTTATGCTGCATATTCGTTTAGTTTCCCTCTAAAGTGGAGGTCTACTTTCTATTGTAAGTAGTATTGGAGAGTGAAGACCTTACTAAAGTATAGGAACTCACAGAGTCAAGTAAAGCTGATGTCGTTCGGCTATATTGGAGAGGATTGACCTTTATTGAATCTTCGTTCAAGAAATAGTGACCTGCATCTGACATATCCTCTGCTAAAGCGGGAAGAATTGTGCAGTATCTATTCTCCAGAGGAAAAGGTCAGTTCCTTTAAACCATTTTATTTCCGTCGCCGTGGATCCTGCGGACAAGGCAGGTTCTGGCTGGGATCAGCAGTAATGTCACGTCCTCGAGGAATTCTTTACTTTCGGAAAGTCTCTCCGAACTGACTGTATAAATCTCTCGGACTTTCGAATTTACTATTCTAAGAACTGGGTTCGAATTTACCACTTTAACAACTGTTTTCGCAATTACCCTTTTAAGAACTGTTTCAGAGTTGCCGTACAGCAGTTAACTTCCGGTTCAGTTAGTCGTTAAAATACATTTCGCTACTTTTGAGCAGAGTTTAATAAAATGTTTGTTTGTTTTTATAAAACCTGGCTCAATTCTATATTCATTGTTACCGGTCACTTGACACGGGAAAGATTATTGCATGGATGAAACAGTGGCTGATTGGAAGATGCAAAGGATAGTAATAAGGGGACATTTTCTGGTTGGCTGCCGGTGACTAGTGATGTTCCACAGGACTTGGATGACAGAATTAATAGCTTTATTGCAAAGTTTGCCGATCATATCAAGAGAGCTGAAGGGCCAGGTAGTTTTGAGGAAGCAGAGAGGCTATAAAAGGACTTTGGCGATTAGAGGAAAGGGCGTAAATGAAGCAGATGGAATACTGTGTCGGGAAGTGTATAGCCATGCACATTGGGGAAAGAAATACCGAATACACTGTTTTCCAAATAGTCTAAATTTGGCAGCACTTGTACAGGATTCCTTAAAGGATAATTTGTAGGTTGAGTCGGCGGTGAGGAAGACACCGAGTCCCAGACCAGACCCTGAGTCCCAGCCTAGCCCAAGGCCTGAGTCCTTGTGTTGTCATGGTCCGGTCCGTGAAGTCTGCATTCCGGTTCACGGTCCGGTCCGTGGACTCAGGACTCCGGGTCTTCCAGCTGGCCCTCGTTTGGTTGAGTTAATCATAGGCACCTGATTCCCATCTTTAGGCTTGGAATATAAGTATCCTTGGGGTTGAGTGTGGTCTGCTGGTTTGTCTCGTCAGTCCCCCTTGGAGCAACCTGCTGATGGAAGGCGAGTGAAACCATTCATGATCTATAGGCCTGGTTGGAGGACCACAGCTTCATGGAGCCTTGTTGCCACTGGTCAGAGCAGTCATCGTGGTATGGATTTGGCCGTTTCTGTAGCCAGCCAAGGTTGCTGGCTGCCATGAGATCAGAGCCACCCCGGATTGAGCTCCTTTCCTGTCCTTGCCTCTGTTGGGAAAGCCAGGCTGTAATTGCCGTTACCCTGCGGTTGGTTCCGTCCCTCCCTGTCCTTGCCTCCGTAGGGTGAAGTTCCACGTCCTGCCCAGGAGTTCCACATCCTGCTCAGGAGAAGCTCCAAGAATCCAACCCTCGAAGATCCCAAGCCAAGCTCCAAGAACGCAAGCCTTGAAGATCCCAAGCCAAGCTCCAAGAACCCAAACCTCGAAGATCCCAAGCCAAGCTCCAAGAACACAAGCCTCGAAGATCCCAACCCAAGCTCCAAGAACACAAGCCTCGAAGATCCCAGGCCAAGCTCCAAGAACACAAGACTCAAAGATCCCAACCCAAGCTCCTAGAACACAAGCCTCGAAGATCCCAGGCCAAGCTCCAAGAACACAAGCCTCGAAGATCCCAAGCCAAGCTCCTAGAGCACAAGCCTCGAAGATCCCAGGCCAAGCTCCAAGAACACGACTCAAAGATCCCAACCCAAGCTCCTAGAACACAAGCCTCGAAGATCCCAAGCCAAGCTCCAAGAACACAAGCCTCGAAGATCCCAAGCCAAGTTCCTAGAACACAAGCCTCGAAGATCCCAACCCAAGCTCCAAGAACACAAGCCTCGAAGATCCCAAGCCAAGCTCCTAGAGCACAAGCCTCGAAGATCCCAAGCCAAGCTCCAAGAACACAAGACTCGAAGATCCCAACCCAACCTCCAAGAGCACAAGCCTCGGAGACCCAAGACCCCAGCCTGCAGCCAAGCTCAAGACCCCAGCCTGCATCCAAGCTCAGGACCCAGGACCCAAGCCTGCAGCCGCGCTCAAGGCCCAGGACCCCAGCCTGCAGCCAAGCTCGAGGCCCAGGACTCCAGCCTGCAGCCAAGCTCAAGACCCAGGACCCCAGCCTGTCTCCAAGCTCAGGCCTCTAGACCCCAGCTTTGTCCTGCTCTGAAGCCATGTCATGTCCTTGCCTGGTTCTGGAGTCCGAGCCCGAGGCAAGACCCAGGTTCTGGGTCTTTGTCCAGTCTCGGGCTCGGAGTCGAAGCCTTGTCTCCTAGTCCATGGTTTCTAGTCTTGGTCCCGCTTTCCGTAGCCCAAGTCTGCGTTCTTGTCCCTGCTTCTTGCCTGTATCCTGTCACGTCCCTACTCTAATCAAGTCCTGTTCCTTGTACTTCAGTGTCTGTGTCTTCCATTTACGTCCGTTCCCATCGGCCCCTTTGTGACATGTCCATTACGCTTATTCCTGCTTCCGTTTTGCTCTTCCTACAACGAATAATAAAATCAATTTAGTTAACCCTACAAAACGTGTTTGTGACCTGTATTTGGGTCCGCCCCAGCTCCTCCATTATGACAGAAGGCAGGCAAGTCTCCCGGACAAATGGTGTACATTCAAGGGTTTAGAAACAGTTAGCTGAAGAGTTTGTGCAGACATTCGGGTCATAGAGCACTACAGCACAGAGTAATGCCATACGGCCAATCTAGTCTGTGTCAACCCGTCAATCTGCCTCATTCCAGCAACCTCCACCGTGACCATATTCCCCCATACCCTTCTCATCCATGAACCCATCCAAACTTCTCTTAAATGTTGAAATCCAACCGGTCACTTGCTCTTGCAGCCCATTCCACAATATCACCACCTCTGAGTGAAGAAGCTCCCCCTCATTTTCCTCTTAAAGAATGAGCCATGATCTTTGAAGAATCACTAGATTTGGGAATGGTTATGGCGGACTAAAAAGTTGCAAATGCCACTCCATTCTTTAAGAGGGGAGGGAGGCATAAGAAATGAAATTACAGGACAGTTAGTCTGACCTCAGTAGTTGGGAAGATGTTGGAGTCCATTAACGATGAGGTTTCAGGGTACTTGGAGCGGATGATAAAGTACGGCCAAAGTCGGTATGGTTTTCCGCGGGAGAAATATTCCCAGATAAATCTGTTGGAATTCTTTGGTGAAATAAGAACGGCGGTGAATGTTGTTTGTTTGAATTTTCAGATGGTCTTTAACAAACAAGGTGCTGCACATGAGACTGATTAACAAGACCACAGCTCATGGTATTTGGTGTTTTTGTGCCTGTTCCCGCTGGAGTTTAGAAGGGGGAGTTCCCGAATACTGAAAAGCCGAGATAGAGAGGATGTGGACAGGATGTTTCCCTTAAGGCAGAGCCCAGGACCGGGGGCAAAACCCCAGACTACAGGGAAATCATTTCAGAAGGGAGATGAGGAGGAAGTCTTGTGGTAATATGTTTATTCAACACGGCCGTGTCTGATCTATGCTTCTGTGCCCATTCCCCTCTATCTCCACGTCAAATGTACCCAGACACCCGCCTTCACGCCCTTGGGGCAGCGAATCTTAAGAAAAACGTACATTCAACTCAGCTAGATAGATAGATAGATAGACACTTCACTGATCCTAAAATAAATTACAAGGAAGATTTAGAATTCCAATAATTTCCATATGTCTCAATTTAAAATGAACTGCCCTTTCGATCCCTCTTCGTTTCTCTCCTACTGATCCACAGAGATATCTAATAGCCTGTCTCTTACCCTCGTTTATCTCCCACCATCTCAATCTCTAGTTTCCATCGCCGTTTAACTCCCACTGCCCATCTCTCTTCCCTCCCATATTCCCTCCAATCTCTCTCCTCCGTCATTCCCTCCAACGCCACTCTCTGCCCCCTCACTCGCTCCCGATTTATTTCTCACCCCCGTCCATCTCACTTCCCGCCATTATCTCCCCTCACTGGTTGTCGCCGCCGTCTGTCTCCCTCTGTTTCTCGCCTCGGACACTTCCCTCCCATCTCTCCTCAGTCTGTCCCGCTCACTCTCCCTCAACCAGTCTCCCTCTTCCTCTTGGTTCTCTCTCCCTCAGTGTCTGCTTCATCCGACTCCGAATGTCAGTGAGTTCCGGTGTCTAGACAGAACACCAAGGCTGGTTGCCTTGTCGACAATTGTGTCTCTGTCACCATCGCACATTGTGACGTGGGCCGGGGTGCTATCCTGGTGTGAACACGGGCCGAGATTCAGTGTCGGTCTGTCATGGTTGGGAGGGGTGGGGAGCGGGTCAGGATGGTGGTGGTTTGTAGACAGAAAGGGAAGAGGAGAAGTGAGAGTGAGCGAAAGTTGAGGTGAGCGAAGTAAGAGAGGGAGGTGAGGGAGACGGAACGGGTGTAAAAGTGTGAGCGGAAAGGAGTAGAGCAGGAAGGGGAGAGTGAGAGAAGATGGAGGAGAGAAACAGGATGGTGTGCTGAGGAGTGAGAGGATGGTGAAGGGTAGGGAGGAAAGGGGTGACAGATAAAGTGAGCGCACTATGGAGAGAGGAGGGAGCAAAATGTTGAGGAAACTGCGCACATTCAGTGTTGAGGGATTTCTATTCCCTCTGTCCCACTCACAATAACTCTTCAAAGGATATATTTTCATCAATGAAAGCAGGATCTAACACGGTGCGAGCATGTGCTATTCTGAACTGAAATGAAAGGCCAACCCAGAAAGATGAGGAAATCATCACAGTAGAACAGTGATTCCCTCTGGGGGCGGTTACAAGTCCTAAGATTGCTTTAGGAACAAATAACACTCACTAGGGGGGCGTTCAAGATTCTTGGTGGGGCGGTAATCTGCTCTATCTTGAGGCACCAGACTTGACCGACCGTTAGTAGAACAGGCACTTCCAAAAAAGGATGTGGCGCTGGGACACAGGAAGAAGCCTAGCACTGCAGGCCTTCAGCATTCATCATCACAACGCGTCTGACACTCGGCAATCTCGTCCGACCATACCAACGTAACAAACATTGTTGGGGATGCATAAATTAGCAACGAGGGTGCTCGACAGTTCACCTTGACCCACGGCACTCCGGGTGAAATAGGCTGGGAAACACTGCTATTGAAAAAAATAGTTAGCCAATAGATGAGTGTAATTGTCCATGGATGAGATCCCCACGATGTGAGTAAATGAGGAAAGCGTCCAACATCAGGCTCAAAGCTGGAGACCTTTTCCCATTAACTAAGTGGTTTCTTGTGTCAATACAGGACCAGGCAGTTGACACAAAAATAACAAAAATGCACATTAAAAGACTAACAAGTTCAAGACGAAGTGTGTTGTGCCTCTCTCGGGCTCCAAAGCAGAATCTGCCAATTGAAACGAGAAACATTAGAGTCTCCAACAACAATTAATTTCAATCTAGTTACTTACACAGGTGCCATCAAGTGGCAAGCATCATTCACCAAAATCTTGCTTTAAGACACTACAGATTACTATAAACACACGCCTGATCCCGTTTTCGAGTCAGTCTGACAATTATATTACCACCGATCCATTACACTGGATAAGAAAGATTTTGCTTCCTGAATACCTTTAGGTGTATCTTTTGAATTCTGGGCTACTGATCTAGAAAATCACCATGAAATTTCCCTATCACACACCATTTTTAATAAGCTTATGTCTATTATTTCAATTCATAATTCAACTCAATTAAAATGTTGCCTACAATGTAAGCTGGAAAGTTTCTTATCTTCTCCAGGCATGCTTGGGCATACTTAGGCGGCGTGGCTGCTGCACGGCAGGACAGGTTTCAGTAATAATTATTGGGCTCAGGACTGTAAGGATGGATTTTGCTGTCACCAGGCACAAAAACTTCTATGAAGGATTTTGAAATTTGAGACGGATGCTTCCCAGAATAACTGATGCCAAGATTAAGGAAAACCTTTTTGTTGGTCCACAAATCAAACAGGTCATCAATGACAGGCAATTTGAAGAACTTCGACTGGGTCCGGAGAAAATCACATGGACGTTGCTGAAATTTTTTTCGGCATCTACAGAGCTCCAAGCTACATGCAGCTGTTTGAAAGCATGCTTCAAGCATATAAAACCATGAAATGCAACATGTCACTAAAGATTCATTTTCTGCATTCCCAGTTATCTTTTCGGACCCTTACTCCTTGTGATTTTTAGAAGTAACCTGGATGAAGAATTGAAGGGATGGGTTAGTAGGTTTGCTGATGACACAAAGGTTGGGGGTGTTGTGGATAGTGTGGAGGGCTGTCAGAGGTTACAGCGGGACATTGATAGGATGCAAAACTGGGCTGAGAAATGGCAGATGGAGTTCAATCCGGATAAGTGTGAAGTGGTTCATTTTGGTAGGTCAAATATGATGACAGAATGAAGTATTAATGTTAAGACTCTTTGCAGTGCGGAGGATCAGAGGGATCTTGGGGTCCGAGTCAATAGGACGCTCAAAGCAGTAGCGCAGGTTGACTCTGTGGTCAAGAAGGCGTAAGGTTTATTGGCCTTCATGAATCGTGGAATTGAATTTAGGAGCCGAGAGGTAATGTTGCAGCTATATAGGACCCAGGTCAGAACCCACTTGGAGTACTGTGCTCAGTTCCGGTCTCCTCACTTCAGGAAGGATATGGAAACCATAGAAAGGGTGCAGATGAGATTTACAAGGATGTTGCATGGATTGGGGGAGCATGCCTTATGAGAATAGATTGATTGAACTCGGCCTTTTCTCCTTGCAGAGACAGAGGATGAGAGGTAAACTGATAGAGGTGTATAAGATGACGAGAGGCATTGATCGTGTAGATAATCAGAGGCTTTTTCCCAGGGCTGACATGGTTGCCACAAGAGGACACAGGTTTAAGATGCTTGGGAGCAGGTACAGAGGAGATGTCAGGGGTAAGTTTTTTACGCAGAGAGTAGTGAGTCCGTGGGATGGGCTGCCGGCAACGGTGGTGGAGGCGGATACGATAGGGTCTTTTAAGAGACTTTTGGATAGGTACATGGAGCTTAGAAAAATTGAGGGCTATGGGTAAGCCTAGTAATTTCTAAGATAGGGACATGTTCGGCACAACTTTGTGGGCCGAAGGGCCAGTATTGTGCTGTAGGTTTTCTATGTTTCTATATCATCCCAAAATCACTACACAATAACATTAAACAATTAGACCTGCAGGACAATAATAGACACCGCTAGAATAGGCCGAAAATTCATCGCAATTGAGAAATTAGTTCTTTGTTATGTCCATACCTCATGTTTCACCAATTTTAACTGAGAAAAAAATAAAAATAACGTTAAACGTGTGATTCAACATGCAGTTTGCACGGATGGAAATTTATGAAAAAAATCAGGAAGCGAGGTGACTTTTTTCCTTGAAGCAGAGTAAGCATTTAGTTGCTCCATAGAAATTTCCCCAATTATGAAGCAAATCCAGGAGTTCAGTAGTGTTAATCATTTCTCCATGACAGGTTTATCTAATATGAAGGACAAGTACTGTAAGTTTGTGCAGACTGCTCACTTACTTTTTCATTTCTGTCATGGTCCGGTCCGTGAAGTCCGCATTCCGGTTCACAGTCCGGTCCATCGATCCTTGTTCCAGGTTTCCTGTTTTCTCCCTTGTTCTGTTGGGTGCCTTAATTGAGGCAACTGATTCTCATTTTGGTCTGGCACATAAACACTTCTGCAAACAAGGGATTGTTTGCTGGACTGTTCCCTTCCCTCTTCCCTCCACCTGAAACCTTCACGTACAACCTCGTCAGTATCCCCGTTAAGTTCAACCACCGGAGTGAGACAGGAGCCTTGCCACGCCAAGATAAGGAACTATCTATCGTTGAGTTTGGAACTCTTCGTGCCCCCGTGTTTAGTGTCCGTGTCTAAGACGAGTCCCGCCCCTACGTCCTGGCTCCCAAGAAGGAGTCCCGGCTCTGTGTTCTGTGTACGAGTCCAGGCCCTATGTCCTGTTCCCAAAGAGGGGTCCTGGTTCTGTGTTCCATGTTCCTGTGTTCCAGTCCTAGTCTCCGTTTTCCTGTGTTCAAGTCCCAGGCTCTGTGTTCCTGTGTTCAAGTCCCAGTCTCCGTTTTCCTGTGTTCAAGTCCCAGTCTCTGTGTTCCTGTGTTCAAGTCCCAGACTCTGTGTTCCTGTGTTCAAGTCCCAGGCTCTGTGTTCCTGTGTTCAAGTCCCAGTCTCTGTGTTCAAGTCCCAGGCTCTGTGTTCCTGTGTTCAAGTCCCAGGCTCTGTGTTCCTGTGTTCAAGTCCCAGTCTCCGTTTTCCTGTGTTCAAGTCCCAGTCTCTGTGTTCCTGTGTTCAAGTCCCAGGCTCTGTGTTCCTGTGTTCAAGTCCCAGGCTCTGTTCCTGTGTTCAAGTCACAGACTCTGTTCCTGCGTTCAAGTCCCAGGCTCTGTGTTCCTGTGTTCAAGTCCCAGTCTCTGTGTTCCTGTGTTCAAGTCCCAGTCTCTGTGTTCCTGTGTTCAAGTCCCAGTCTCCGTTTTCCTGTGTTCAAGTCCCAGTCTCTGTGTTCCTGTGTTCAAGTCCCAGGCTCTGTTGCTGTGTTCAAGTCCCAGGCTCTGTGTTCCTGTGCTCCAAGACCACGTCCAGGCGCAGTGTTCCAGCCCTGTCCAAGTCTGAGCTTCGTGTCCTCATCCAGTTCTGGTGCCTCGCCCAGCCAGGATTACCTCGCCCAGCCCGGTGCTGGAGATTCCTCGTCCTGTGCTGGATCGTCCCTATTCGAATCCTCTGCAGTTTGCCTGGGCAAATATCCTCGGCAGTCATCCTGGCCCTGGATCCTAGAAAGGGCCCCGGCCCGGTATCCAGGAGTCTCACTAAGCCGAGTCAAAACTAGTCCAACAGCCTCGTCCTGCCGTGTAGTACCTCGTCTTGTCCAAGCCCAGTCTAAGAACCTCGTCCTGTCCAAGTCAAGGCTTTGTGTTCTCGTCCTGTCCATGTGCCTCGTCCAGTGCAGGAGTTCCACGTCTTCTCCTCGCCTAGACCCGGGGTCCGAGCTCGATTCAAGACCCAGGTTCCGGGTCCCTGTCCACTCTCTGTCTCGGAGTACCAGCCCAGGCTCCTAGCTCCAAGTTCCTTGTCCTGGTCCCGCTTTCCTAGTCTTAGTCCTAGCCCAGGCCCTGTGTCCTTGTCTCGTCCAGGGTCTGTGTCCATGTCCAGCATCGTTTCTTCCTGACTCCCCTTGCTTCCTTGACAAACCTAGTCCTGTTCCTGGAACTGCAGTGTCTGTGTCTTGCATTTGGGTCCGCTGCCAGGTGCAATTTTGCCGATTAGGACTTGAATGTCCCCGGATCCTCTCCCGCTTCATCATTGCCGAAAGGGTTGTGGCGGTGACAGGAGCCGGAATAGGGTGGGGAAATAAGCATAAAAGATAGGGTGAGTTCAATAATTGGTTGGAAGTGGGTGTCGCGGGCTGAAGGTGTGAATGTGTATTTTCCTGTGTTTTGCCTCTCTCGGGCTTTAAAACAGTTTTATTCTCCCCGCTACCACATTCTCCCGTGTCAGTTCTGCAGTGTCAAGATGGAAATCACCACAACCCCCTCTGAGAAGAATAGGTCTTTTGTTTATTAAGTAGTTGAATAATTGACGTGAGTGGGTATTTCGCCGCGCTAATGAGCTGCTCTCTGAACTTGGACTGAGTTACCCCATAAATAAGCGTTTGTGAGAGAGGCACAACACACTTCATCTTGAACTTGTTAGACTTTCAATGTGCAGTTTTGTCATTTTTGTGTCATCTGCCCGGTCCTGTATTGACACAAGGAACCACTCAGTTTCTGGGAAGAGGACTCCAGCTTTGAGCCTGACGTTGGACGCTTTTCTCGTTTGCTCACATCGTGGGGATCTCATCCACGGACGATTATGCTCATCTATTGTCTAACTCTTTATTCTGTAGCAGTGTTTCCCAGCCAATTTCACCCCTAGTGCCGCGAGTCAAGGCCGTCGAGCACCCTCGTTGCTGTGAGGTTGGTAAGGTCGGACGAGATTGCCGAGGGTGACGATGATTGCTCACGGCCTGCAGTGCTTTGCTTCTTCCTGTGTCCCAGTGCCACATCCTGTTTAGGAAGTGCCTGCTCTACTAACGGTCGGTCAGGTCTGGTGTCTCAAGTTGGGGGCGGGGGGGGGGGGTCGCTGACCGCTCCACCAATAATGTTGAACGCCCGCCCCCCGCCCGGTGATCTTTATTTGCTCCTAAAGCCATCTTAGGACACGTCACCGCCCCCAGAGGGAATCACTGCTCTACTGTGATAATTTCTTCATATTTCTGGTTTGAGCTTTCATTTCAGTTCAGAATAGCACATGATCGCACCGTGTTGG
This sequence comes from Mobula hypostoma, assembly GCF_963921235.1. Classification (NCBI taxonomy): domain Eukaryota; kingdom Metazoa; phylum Chordata; class Chondrichthyes; order Myliobatiformes; family Myliobatidae; genus Mobula; species Mobula hypostoma. Next base: position 931,440 of record NW_026948187.1, on the reverse strand, counting down.
ATCCTGCTTTCGTTGATGGAAATATATCCTCAGATGATTGACTGTGAGTGGGACAGAGGGAGTGGAACTCCCCCAACACCGTGTCTGAGTGTGTGCACAGCTCCCTCAACATCTTGCTTCCTCCTCTCTCCATAGTGCGCTCACTTTATCTGTCACTCCTTTCCTCCCTACCCCTCACCCTCCTCTCACTCCTCAGCACACCATCCTGTTTCTCTCCTCCATCTTCTCTTACTCGTCCCTTCCTGCTCTCCTCCTCTCCGCTCACACTTTTACACCCATTCCGTCTCCCTCACCTCCCTCTCTTACTCCGCTCACCTCAACTTTCCGTCACTCACTTCTCTTCTCCCCTTTCTGTCTACAAACCACCACCGTCCTCACCCGCTCCACCACCCCCAACCATGACAGACCGACACTGAATCTCGGCCCGTGTTCACACCAGGATAGCACCCCGTCCCACGTCACAATGTGCGATGGTGACAGAGACACAATTGTCGACAAGGCAACCAGCCTTGGTGTTCTGTCTGGACATCGGAACTCACTGACATTCGGAGTCGGATGAAGCAGACACTGAGGGAGAGAGAACTAAGAGGAAGAGGGAGACTGGTTGAGGGAGAGTGAGCGGGACAGACTGAGGAGAGATGGGAGGGAAGTGTCCGAGGCGAGAAATAGAGGGGAGACAGACGGCGGCGACAACCAGTGAGGGGAGAGAATGGCGGGAAGTGAGATGGACTTGGGCGAGAAATAAATGGGGAGCGAGTGAGGGAGCAGAAAGTGGCGTTGGAGAGAATGATGGAGGAGAGAGATTGGAGGGAACAGGAGAGGGAAGAGAGATTGGGGAGTTAAACTGAGATGGAAACCACGGATTGAGATGGTGGAGATAAGCGAGGTAAAGAGACGGGCTATTAGATATCTCTGTTGATCAGTGGGAGAGAAACGGACAGGGATCGAAAGGGCCGTTCATTTATAATGGAGACGTTTGGAAATTTCTGGAATTCTAAAACTTCCATGCAAATCCCTTTAGGATCAGTGAAGTGTCTATCTATCTAATTGAGTGTACGTTTGTTTTTGGATTCGCTGCCCCGAGGGCGTGAAGGCGGGTGTCTGGGTACATTTGAGGTGGAGATAGAGGGGGATGGGCACAGAAGCATAGATCAGACACGGCGGTGTTGAATAAACATAATATCATCAAACTTCCTCCTCATCTCTCTTCTAATTTGATTTCCATGTAGTCTGAGTTTGTGCCCCTGGTCCTGGGCTCTGCACTGTGGGAAACATCCTCTCCACATCCTCTCTGTCTTGGGTTTTCAGTATTCGGGACCCCCGTCCCCACCACCAGCGCCCCGCTCCCCACCGCCACCCTCTACTCTCCAGCGGGAACAGGCACAGAGACATCAAATACCATGTGCTGTGGTCTTGTTAAGCAGCCTCATGTGGAGCGCCTTGTTAAAGACCATCTGAAAGTCCAAACGAACAACATCCACTGCCTCTCCTTTGTCAATCCTGCCTGTTATTTCATCAAAGAATTCCAACAGATTTGTCAGGCAAGGTTTCTCCTGAGGGAAACTATGCTGACTTTGGCCGTACTTTATCATCCGCTCCAAGTACCCTGAAACCTCATCGTTAATGGACTGCAACATCTTCCCACCTACTGAGGTCAGACTAACTGTCCTATAATTTCATCACTTATGCCTCCCTCCCCCGTTAAAGAATGGAGTGACATTTGCAACGTTCTAGTCCGCCATAACCATTCCCAAATCTAGTGATTCTACAAAAATCATTACTCATTCTTCAAAAGAAAAACGAGGGGGAACTTCTTCACTCTATGACTCTAATGTCTGCACAAACTCTTCAGATGCTTCTGAACCCTTGGATGTACACCATCTGTCCGGGAGACTTCCCTACCTTCAGGCGTTTCAGTTTCCAAAGCACAGTTTGTCCTTAGTAATATCATCTACACTCACTTCTGCCCCCGATACTCTTGAAGTATTGTCATTTGGCGGTGGGGAAGATGCGAAGTCAGGGTAAGGAATGTGGGGGGGGGGGCAGGGGAGGAAGGAGTACAAGGTGGGAGGTCATGGGTGAAACTGAAAATGGGGAGTGGTGAAGTAAAATATCTCCTCAGGATATATTTTCTACAACAAAACCAGGATTCAGCACTCCAAGAAGAAGATAATAAGAAGTACACGCCATTAAAGTTAAATGAAAACACGATCCAGAAAAAAGAAATGATCACCATGGAAGATCAAGTTCACCACTCATGTCCGTCCATAGGAGACATCCCGGGATCCGAGCAGCCAAGTTCCTAGTAAACTGAGAAATGAGTATGCCTTGCTCGGGGTGAGAAACAATAATTATTATAGGGTGACAAACTCTCTATAGACAGACGATCACTGGACGTAAAGTCTTGGTCTCCAGAAATGCCCGTGGCAACGAATTTCACAGATTCACCACCCTCTGTCTAATCTCATCATCGTTCCAAAAGGATGCCCCTCTGTTCTGAAATTGTTTCCTCTGTTCCTAGACTCACCCACCGTGGGACGCATCAGTCTATTGAGGTTTTCAATATTCGATGGGTTTTAATTATATCACCCTTCAAGTTTTGAATTCCTGTGACACAGGCCCAGAGTCATCAAACGCTCCTCACATGGCAAGACTTTCAATCCTGGAATGATTTTCGTAAACTCACTTCAGTGTCAGCCCATCCTCTCTAAGGGGCCAAAAACTGCTGAGAGGTACTATCATGAACATGAGTTGTGGAGTCCTCTCATGTGAGTTGATTGTTGGGGTAAGTGAAATTATCCCCTCGAGGAGCCTGATCATTTACGAGTACAAGTGTTGCTGAACCTGTCGCTATGGGACCTGACGGTCCTGTCACTCCTTCTGGACAGCAGCATGGAGAAGTGAGCATCACCTGGGTGATGGGCTCCCTGATGATGAATGCTGCTTTCCTGTGATTTCGCTTCTTGTAAATGTTCTCAGTGGTGGGTAGAAATATACATCTTATGGGCTGGTTGCATCCACAACTTTTCATTGTTTATTCTAATCAAGGAACTTTGTGTTTCTACACCAGACAATGATGCAACCAGTCAGGGTACTCTCCACTATACCACTCTAAAAATCTGTCTGGTTCAGATGACATTCTAAATCTGCACAATCTGACACCAACAGAATAAACAAACTCATTCCTAAGGCCAGTGATGTTATGGGAATGGAACTGGACTCCCTGACGGTGGTGTCTGAAAAGAGGATGCTGTCCAAGTTGCATGCCATCTTGGACAATGTCTCCCATCCACTACATAATGTATTGGTTGGGCACAAGAGTAAATTCAGACAGAGACTCATTCCACCGAGATGCAGCACAGAGAGTCATAGGAAGTCATTCCTGCCTGTGGCCATCAAACTTTACAACTCCTCCCTTGGAGGGTCAGACACCCTGAGCCAATAGGCTGGTCCTGGACTTATTTCCTGGCATAACTTACATATTACTATTTAACTATTTATGGTTTTATTACGATTTATTACTTATAATGCAACTGTAACGAAAACCAGTTTCCCCTGGGATCAATAAAGTATGACAATGATTATGACTATGACTAGTACAGACTGTAAATATTGCTAGGTCTTTCCAGGTTACGGCTCTCCTCTGAGCCTCTACACTAAGAATCTTAGTCAATATCGGGGATATCATTCACACACTACTCTGTTGATCTTACGACTTTAATAACCTGCCTACATTTCTGTGCATGTCCCTCCAGCTGCAGCTTCAAAAAACGTTAGTGATTGAAGCACGCAACATCTCAATGCTCCCCTTTATCAACTCTCCGTTACACGTTGAAAGGTGCTCATTGGGAGGGAGGTGATTAACTGTGCCGATGAATTGCAGTCCAGTGTCGGCAGTGCCCAGGTCTCTGTCCCTACCGTTCTGCGATTGTACTAGTGTTTCCCGGTGGAGTTCAGTACTGGGTGTGTGCAGGGCCGTGTGCTCACTGCACAGTGCTTGAAGTTTTATAGGTCTGTGTCCTGGTAGTGAAGGTATAGATATTGTAAAAGTCATTGTCCCTCTAGTCAACTGCTGACTGTTGTTCTATAGGCTCGTATGCTCGTACACAGTTTTATTTCAGGTATTTGTATGCCCAACGCTTGTAAAGACGTGTCTCATTACATCATACTGCCAACAGTTGTAACGATCTGCGTCCTGAAACTACGGTGATAACCGCTGTGAAGCTGATTACACTTGCTGTTGTGGTACGCTCCGCAGTACTGGTCTGTATCCCAACAGTACGGTGCCGGCTGTTCGAAGGATCAGTGGCCTTGCAGGACGAACTCAGCTGTTGTAAACATCGATTGTCCTTAGAGTATGCTGCCGACTATTGCAATGATCTCTGTCCTTCGTCTGGTCAGCCGTTATAAAGATCTGTGTCCTTTCAGTATGCGCTTGATGTTATAAAGGGTTGTGCCGTTACAATATAGTGCAGGCGATGTTTATATATTTTAATTACAGTAAAAAAAAAGACAGGGATTATCCGACTCTGGTTCATCAGAGTTATGTGTTGATCATTCTCTGTCCTTGTATTAGAGTCATACACTGGTCTGTGTCCTTACCGGTCGGTGCTTTGCAATGGCTGTTCAGTGCGCTTGGAAAAAATGCCAGTGTTTTACACAAGTGTGTCCTTATTACGCAAACTGTCCTTTTACAACATTCTCATTGTCCCGTTCCCCGTAGCTCGGCAGATTAATTCCAATGTAGGATCTCTCCATTTTCTGTTTCGTATCACCCCTAAATGCAGTGAGTCCCAGATGATATCAGAGTCAACGTAGAAATACGAGTTTCATCACTTGCCCCTTGGATCTTGGCCCACTGGGCATCAATTCATTGATCAATAAACAGCAGGGTACAGCACAGGAACAGTTACCTCTCCTCACGGTGTGTGTGTGTGTGTGTGTGTGTGTGTGTTGATCATGATGACAATTTACACCTTAATGTTCTTTGGCCCAAAGCAACTTCCCCCTTGATAGCAACACTGAGAATATTAATTTACACACTTTTTGATCTCGCTTTACTCCATGCCCTTCCCCTTAATGAACACCAGTGAATGCAACGTAATGATCTTGTCCCTCACATGCTAACTCCAGCTCCAGACATAATCTCCCTTCTTTGTCACTGAGTGGGCCTGTGCTCTTGCCAGTGTACTGCAGTTTTCAGTCCCATTAATTCTCCTCAGTGAATACATTTCCTGGTCACTATTCATTCCCTTGATTCACTGTGTGATTGCTTGCTGGCCCCTGATGTTCCTGCAAGACCCAGTCCAATTTCAGTTTCCAAAACCGATATTGACTCCAATGACTCCATCTATCTCTGCGGTACACAACATCTCTCCCCCTCCCTCCCCATTTCCCGCTCTCTCTCAACAGCTACAAGTAAAATAAAGGTACTTTGTGTTCACTTTAAAAGGATTAAAATATGCTATTGGAAGATAGTTCCTGATGGTAGAGGAGAACCTACAGGTGGAGAGCATCTGCAGATTTTCTTGTGTTGTAGTTTCATCTCTCTGTGCATCACGTTGTTGTAATTTGCCAGAAAGTTGCGGTACACAATAGGGATTATGAAGATAGCTTGATTATAATACTTAACAACATTTATTTCTAACGTTTAAAAGTTTCAAAATCCCATTCAATGGGTATTTCAGCATATTCCTGAGTTCCTTTCGGAATTTCCTCTGGGTCAGGACGTATATAAAAGTGTTGGTGCAGGAATTGAGAATCCGCAGCATTCCGGATATCTCTTCGATGATGTAACGGGTATCTGTCACAGAATAGTAAACAAAAGTCATTGAAATCCGTTGATATATATAAAATACCTGCCGTGTTATCCAGCACAGCATGAAACTACCAGTTATGCTGAAGAGCAAAATGATGGATTTGCGTCGGTTCTCCATCTCCCGGTCCTTGTCATTCTCTCCATTCCTTCGTCCCCGGAGCCCCCGGCGGGCTCGGCTTGTCGCTAGAATCCTCCTAACAGTTCGAATATTGAACAGCAATATCAGCAAGAATGGAACACAAGGAGTTAAAATGCGGTGAAACATTGCAAATGCCGCCCATGAGGGAGATCTTTTGTAGCTTGATGTGTAAACGCAATACCAGGGAACACCATCAATCATTACCCAAGGCCCGTATGCAAAGCCCCAGGGGATACCCTCCAGACAGGCCAGCACACTCACCGTCCCGATAACCACAGCCGCCGTTCTCTCGGTACAATATTTTGTTTTCAGCTTCTCACAGCAGATAGCCACAAACCTATCGACGGTGAAAGCGACAGTCAACCAGACAGAGGTCACGGTGCTCGCAGAAATTAACCATGCACCGAGTCTGCACACGGGAGTGATGAAAAAGAAAGACCGAGGGAAGTAAATCCAAGCAGTCCACGTCAGCAGCGGATAGGAGATAACGATCAGGAGATCGGCAGCGGCCATTCCAACCAGGTAGCGATTAATGCATTTGGATAGACCGCACTTTCTCCAGGAGAGGATCACAATCGCGAGCAGGTTCGCTGGAAGAGAGACCGGGAACAGCAAGTTGAAAACATTCTGAGCGGAGGCCAATGGAGTAGTTGGAGGGGATACTCTATCACCTCCATGATATTGCTGCGTTTAGTGGTGCAAGTGTGCAAAGAGTGGGCAGATCTGGAGGAGACAAAGAAAGACACAGTGCAATAAAATCAGTACGATTTGTGTACGGATTCTTACTGATGACCGAAATGTAAAGTGGCAGGTGAAAGCTAAAACTGGGTAACTACCTCCTCAGAGTCCATACTGGATGGAACATTTTCTAACGGCGCCTCCGCGTTTTGTGTTCGTAAAGTGAATAAATCCGCACCCTGATTGCAGGATACTTCCACTGGAAATTCAGCAGCATCCATGGCGCTCCCTGCCACGAAAGCCGAAGGATGTTTAAAAAAAAATGGAAATGCTGGAAACACGCATCCAGACGAAACAAAATATATGGAAAAACTTTTAAATTGTCTCTTCTCATAAATGTTCTCAGACAGGCCGCTGACATCCCTTTTAACATTTCTCTTTCCATTCTAGCTGATTGGGGTTTAGTGTTTCCAGTATTGCACATGTGTGTCTCCTATTCCAGAATCTACCACTTCACTGACTTTAGAAAAGAAGATTGACTAATACCGCAGTTACAGCGCAGTATGACACAACGTGAAAGACAGATATGAAGTCTGCCATTGAAACCAGCACAGGGAAGCAGGGAGGAGAAATTCATTGACTGGTAGCAAACACGGTGTCGCATTCAGATATCTGTAAAGGTGTCGGATGTAAATATAACATAATATATTTCACAGTATTGAAAACTATGAAGTAACACGTCGGTTGTGGTCATTGGCTCAGCAACAATTGAGTTGTGTTGTCCATCAACTGTGTTATAGTCAGTCACAGCACACTCCATAGACGATAGAACACTACAGCACAGAAAACAAGCCATTCGGCCCGTCTAGTCTGTGCCGAAACTTTATTCCACCAGTCCCGTTGACCCGCACCCAGTCAATAACCCTCCAGACCTCTTCCATCCACGTATCTATCCAATTTATTCTTCACACGTAAGAGTGAGCCACAATTACCACGTCAGATGTCAGCTTGTTCCTCACTCTCATTCCTCTCTGAGCGAAGAAGTTCCCCCTAATGTTACCCCTAAATTTTCCCCTTTCACCCTAAAGCCATGTCCTCTCGTATTTATCTCTCCTAATCTAAGTGGAAGGAGCCTACTCGCATTTATTCTGTCTACACCCCTCACAATGTGGTAAACCTTTATCAAGTCTCCCCTCTTCCTTCTACGCTCCAAGGAATAAAGTGCTAAACTGTTCAATCTTTCCCTGCAACTCAACTCCTGAAGACCCAGCAACATCCTAGAAAATCTTCTCTGCACACTTTCAATCTTACTGAGATCCTTCTTTTCGTTGGGTGACCAGAACTGCACACAATATTCCAAATTCCAAACGTCTTATACCTCTCCAAAACATCCCAACTGCTATACTCAGTGCTTTGATTTATGAATGCCTGGATGCCAAAAGCCTTCTTTACCACCCTATCCTCATGTGACGCCACTTTCAAGGAATTATGTTTCTGAACTCATAGAATCCTTCGTTCCTCCGCACTCCTCAGTACCCTACCATTTACTATGTACGTCTTACCTTGATTTGTCCTTCCAAAATGCAACACCTCACACTGGTTTGCATTAACTTCCATCTGCCACTTTCTAGCCCATCTTTTTCCAACTGGTCCAGATCCCTCTGCAAGCTTTGAAAACCTTCCTCGCCGTCCACAACGCCTCCAATCTTAGTGTCATCAGCATTCTTGCTAATCCAATTTTCAACATTATCATCTAGATCATTGATATAGACAGCAAACAATAATGGTCCCAGCGCAGATCCCTGAGGCACTCCACTAGACACAGGCCTCCGGTCTGAGAAGCAATTATCCACTACCACTCTCTGTCTTCTCCCCCACAGCCGATTTCGAATCCGGTTTACAACCTCTCCATGGATACCTAGTGTCTCAACCTTGTGAACTAACCTCCGATATGGGACCTTGTCAAAGGCGTTACTAAAGTCCATGTAGACAACATCCACGGCCTTTCCCTCATCTACCTTCTTGGTAATCTCCTCAAAGAACTCCTGAATATTTGTTAAACACGATCTACAACGCACAAAGCCTTACTGACTATCCTTAATCAACCCTTGGCTGTCCAAGTACTTGCATATCCGATCTCTCAGAGCACCTTCCAATAATTTACCTACCACTGATGTCAGGATCACCGGTCTGTAGTTGCCTGGTTTACTTTTAGAGCCCTTTTCAAACAACGGAAAAACATGAGCCTCCCTCCAGTCCTCCGGCACCACACCGGTGGCTAAGGACATTTTAAATATTTCAGCTAGGGCCCCAGCAATTTCTACACTAGACTCTCTCAACGCCGAGGAAATATCCTGTCGGGCCCGGCGGATTTATCTACCTTCATTCGCTGTAAGGCAGCAAGCAGCTCCTCCTCTTTAATTTCTATATATTCCATGACACTACTTCTTGTTTCCCTTCCTTCCATATACACTCTGCCAGTTTCCTGAATAAATACTGCTGAGAAAAAAAAATAACCGTTTAAGATCTCCCCCATCTCCTGAGGCTCCACACATGGACGGCCACTCTGATATTCTAGGGGACTAAATGAGTTCCTTTCTATCCTTTTACTCTTAATATACTTGCAGAAACCCTTCGGGTTTACCTTCGCATTACCTGCTAAATCAACCTCATGTCTTCTTTTTGCCTTTTCGTTTTCTTTCTTTAGTATTTTCTTACATTTTCTTCAAGTACCTCATTTGTTCCTAGTTGCCTATACCTGCCATACACATCTCTCTTTTTCTTAATCAGATCACCAATATCCCTTGAAAACCAATCTTCCCTATGCCTGTTAACTTTGCCTTTAATCCTGGCAGGAACATGCAAACTCTGCACTCTCAAAAATTCGCCTTTGACGGCCTTCCACTTACTGAAAACATCCGAGCCAGAAAACAACTTATCCTAATCCACTCTTCCTAGATCCTTTCTCATCTCCACAAAATTGGCCCTTCTCCAATTTAGAACTTCTACTCGAGGACCAGACCTCTCTTTATCCATAATTAACTGGAAACTAATGACATTCTGGTCACTGGACCCAACATTTTCGCCTACACATGCTTCTGACACCCAACCTGTCTGGTTCCTAATAGGAGATTAAGTGTTGCATCCTCTCTCGTTGGTACCTCTATATATTGATTTGGAAAACTTTCCTGAACACATTTGACAAATTCCAAGCCATCCAGCCCTTTCACAATGTGGGAGTCCCAGTCAATATGTGGAAAGTTAAAATCCCCTACTTTTACAGCTTTCTGTTTCTTACATCGGCCTGCTATCTCTCTACAGATTTGCTCCTCCAATTCTCTCGGACCATTGGTCGGTCTATAATACAACCCTATTAGTGTGGTCGCAACATTCCCGTTCCTCAGCTCCACCCATATGACCTCTGTAGACCAGCCCTCCGGGCTGTCCTGTCTACGCACAGCTGCGATATTCTCCCTGACTTGTAATGCCACTTCTCCCCCTTTCATCCCTCTCACTCTGTCACGTCTGAAACAACGGAACCCCGGAACATTAAGCTGCCAGTCCTGCCTCTCCTGCAACCAAGTCTCAGTAATAGCAATACTGTCGTAATCCCACGTGCTAATCCATGCCCTGAGCTCATCTGCCTTACCTAAAATTCTCTTCTATTGAAACAAATGCACCTGAGAACATTTCTATCTCATACAAACCGGCGATTTATGTCTATACTTGCAGTTCTCGCATGACCTTTATCCTCATCTACCTGACTATCTGCTCTAACACTCTGGTTCCACTCCCCCTGCTAAGCTAGTTTAAACCTCCCGAAGCAGCACTAGCAAACTTCCCCGTTTATTAAAAATCCACAAGTTTCATGCTGCAAAATGGAACTCCTCCATGAGTCGATAGTTTGATTATTGTACATAACACGTCTGCTCACATACCAATGCAAACAATCAATCGGTATAAACACCGGGAGAAGTTTAAAGAAAATATATGCAATTTTAGTGCAGCCGCGACTGGTCCAAAAGCATAGAAACCCGAACATCAAACCATCGAACGGAAGCAGCTTAGAGAAGCGTCGAACTCCAGAATCGCTGAATTCCAACATTGGATTGTTTTTGACTCAAATCTCAAAAAACTCACTTCCAGTGTTTCCATTCCATTGCTGAAATGCGGCAGACTGGGACTGGACGTGGCAGTGCTATCCAGCGACAAAAACAATTACAACATTGGAACTCAACTTCAGTTCCTATCTACAGCAGCTGATACGGCGGCTTACCGGGAATTCCAAAGGCTGAAATTAAAGGATAGTAAACTTCCCCTATTCTCAAGATGACTGGATACCCCATTTCAGTAAAATGTTCTATCGCTCCTGAATTCACAGCCTCAGCAGAACACTCTGAGCTGATGTATGCAGAACATCTCTGATATATACAAATGATCAGTCTCCAGAGATACGGTAAAATCCCTGACCAACTTCATAAGTTACAATTACTTGAACAAACACTTTTGTTCAACACCATTGACTCTGATGTAAATATGGGACTGGTTGAAGAGCAATGTTTCAAATTCCTTGGGCATTACGTCAGCAGTGACTCTTTTGTTAGAAATCGGAGCTTTCTCTCGGTGCGGCCACATTCACAGGGTTCATGCTTTTGTTGACTAGTTATTCAACTGTAAACAGGTTTCACCGGCACCCTAGAACCCCTAACTTCTGTCCCTCCGATTTCCAATTTTGAACTGTCGTTCAGGAATACAACTTCCACCCACCCCCCACCCTCCACACACACACATACAGACAGACAGACAGACAGACAGACACACACACACACACACACACACACACAAAGAAACACAAATACGAACAGAGATAGAATAGATGCACACACACAGAAACATAAGTGTAAACAGACGTAGAATGGACTTTGGAAAAGAAAGTCAGCACACACCAAGTGCTCGAAAAATTTCGCTGAGTTCGTCCAGCATTTTGAGATGTTGCCCTCGCGGTAGACGATAATAAGCCGACCACTTGGCACAACCGTCGGACATTCACCTCTCACCCATTGACCCAGGTTCTTTCTTCGGCCCGCGGGGAGAGTAGGCAAACGAGTCTGATATTCCCTCTGTCCAGGGACAAGGTAAAGAGCAGCCGAGCCAATCTCTCACACAAGGTGTGTTTCAGAGCACAGAGACACTGAGAGCTCATCAGTTCCACAATGTCGGACGGAAAGCATTCAGTTCCACACTGAGCTCAAGCCCAGATGCTCTTTTCCAAAGCCTCTGTTACACTACCCACACATGTTCAATATTTTCATTTTATTCTGTACCACAGTATCCTGCAGGTAGAAAGACGGACCCAGAGCCCAAATCCCTACGCACGGTGCAGGGAGGACTGCAACAGTAGCGCTGGTAGAGTATTGTGGATTCAGGATATTACAAACAGTTGGAACATTACGAACAAGTGAAAGTGGTGTTGGTGGAATTTAAGAAAGTTTCTGATTAGCACATATCAGGTTATGAAGTACTTGGGCACACAGTACAAGATAGGACAAAGTTGGCATGGTTTCCTACATAGAAACTCTTGCCTGTCGAACCTGATGGAATTTCATGAGGATATTAAACATACGATACGTAAAGGGGACGCAGTGGATTTTTAGGAAGCAGCGACTGCCCATCCTCTTAATCTGTCGAAGTCCCGCATGCAGCCTACTGGTTTCCTGAACACTACCGTCCCCTCCACCAATCTTCGTATCATCTACCCTCTATTCCATATTTTAAATCATTGAGATACAGCATAAAAAGAGACGGTCCCAAAACCAACCCCTGTGAAACACTAGACACTTGCAGGCAGCCAGAAAATGATCCTTTTATTCCCATTCGCTGCCTCCTACAAATCGGTTAATTGTCTATCCATGCCAGTAACTTTCATGTAACACCATGGGGCCTGAGTTTGGTAAGAAACCTTATGTGTGTCACCTTATCAAAGGCGTTCTGAAAGTTTAAATATACACGGCCACTGCGTCCCATATAGAATCGTATGCTTCATAACTTCACGAAATTCCAACAGGTTTGTCAGACAATATTTTCCTTTTCGGAAACCATGTCCACTTTGTCCTATATTGTGCTGTGCGTCCAAGTACTTCATAACCTCATCATTAACAATTGACCCCAAAATCTCAGCAACCACTGCTGTCAGGTTAACTGGTCTATAGTTTCGTTTCTGCTGCCTTCCTGCTTTCTTATAGAGTAAAGTGACATTTGCAATTTTCCAGTCCTCTGCCAGGGTTCACTTACTATTTGAAAGATCATTACTACTGCCTGCACAATCCTGAGGGCTACTTGTTTCAGAACACTAGCATGCAGTTCATCTGGTCCGGGTGAATTATGCACCGTTAGTTCGTTCAGCCTTTCGTGCACATACACCTTATTATAGTAACTGCGCTCACGTCTCTCCCCTCACACCTTTTAACATCTGGGGCACTGCTTCTGCTTTCCAAGTGAAGTCTTGGGCAATAATTTCGTTCATCTGCCATCTCCTTGCCACTCGTTATTTCATTTTTCTGGTCTCATTTCCAGGTCTGCAGCATCACACTGATATGTCACTCTCCTCCACCGCTCATGGAGTGTAACATTTTTGCTTTTATTAGTAAAGGGATTGAGTTCAAGAGTCAGGAAGTAATGTTGCAGCTTTATCAAACTTTGGTCACGTTGCACCTGGAATATTCTATTTAGTTTCGGTTGTCCCATTATAGGAAGGATGCCGAAACTTTGGAAAGAGTATCGAAGAGTTTCAACAGGAGGAGTTTAGGGAAAGGTCTAAAAGGCGGAGTTGCACAATTTTGTATTGTTCTTCGCAGAGTGTCAGAAGCGAAATTGAGGCTGAAATTTGTATACGATTTCTAAATAGAGTAGACAGCCGGTATCTTTTTCAGCGCATCAAAATGCCGGGTACGAGAGGGCATGCAGTTAAGGTGAGAGTGCAAAAGATTCAAAGGACATGGGCCGGAAGTAATTAAAAGAAAAGAAAACAAAGAGTTGTTGGTGTCTGGAATGCATTTCTGGGGTGGGGCTGGGGGTAGATCAAACAGTGGTATTTACGAGGCTCTTAGACAGGCAAACAAATACGCAGAGAACAAAGGGATATAGAAAACATGCAGGCAGATGGATTAGTTTAATTAGGTATCACTGGCTTTATTACGTCAGCCCAACTTCACAGACCAAAGGGCGCCTTCCTGTCCTGCACTGGTTTAGATTCTAACTAGATAAATAATCACCGATTAAGGACATTTTCTTTTCCTCTTCGTTCTGAATTTCTATTTCTTCCTGATGAAACTATGACCCATGGTAACGGAATCCTAATTCAAGGGGATCATCACTGCAATCGGTCTGAATAATCTCAAAGAATTGATCAATTCTCCTCAAAATTCCAGAGAATACAGGCCCGGCTCACTCAATTTCTCCTCACACACCACCGTGCCATCCCTGGAGCCAGTGCAGACAGTGTGAGGAATAATCCCTACACTCTCGGTGCAGCATGGATGACTTTACAGAGGAAATAAGACCAGACTGGCAAATAATAATTTGACCGAGAAACCCATAGTGTAAAAGGGCTGGATGGTTTGGAGTTTGTCAAATGTGTGCAGGATAGTTTTTTGCAGCAATACATAGAGGTGCCACCTGGAGAAGGGACAGTGTTGGATCTCCTGTTAGGGAGTGAGATAGGGCAGGTGACGGAAGTTTGTGTTGAGGAACACTCCGGGTCCAATGATCACAATGCTCTTAGTTTCAAAATAATTATGCAGAAGAATAGGTATAGACCCAGGGTTGAGATTTTTGATTGGAGAAAGGCTAACTTTGAGGAAATGCGAAAGGATTTAGAAGGAGCTGATTGGGACAATTTGTTTTATAGGAAGAACAGAATAGAGAAATTGAGGTCATTTAAAGGTGAGATTTTGAGAGTACAGAATTTTTATGTTCCTGTTAGGATGAAAGGGAAGGTTGAAAGTTTGAGAGAGCCATGGATTTCAAGGGATATTGGAAACTTGGTTCGGAAAAAGAGAGATATCTACAATCAATATAGGCAGCATGGAGTAAATGAGGTGCTCAAGGAATATAAAGAATGTAAAAATAATCTTAAGAAATAAATTAGAGACTCTAAAGGAAGATATGAGTTTGCTTTGGCAAGTAAGGTGCAAATAAATCCCAAGGGTTTCTACCGTTATATTAATAGCAAAAGGATAGTGAGGGATAAAATTGGTCCCTTGGAGAATCAGAGTGGACAGCTTTGTGTGTAGCCAAAAGAGATGGGGGAGATTCTGATCAATTTGTTTTCTTCGGTATTCACTAAGGAGAAGGATATTGAATTGGGTAAGTTAAGAGAAACAGGTAGGGAAGTTATGGAAACTATGATGATTAGAATAGTGGAAGTACTGGAGCTTTTAAGGAATATGAAAGTGGATAAGTCTCCGGGTCTGGACAGGTATTCCCGAGGAACTTGAGGGAAGGTAGAGTAGAAATAGCAGGGGTGCTGAGAGAAATATTTCAAATGTCATTAGAAACGGGGATGGTACCGGAGGATTGGCGTATTGCTCGTGTTGTTCCATTGTTTAAAAAAGCTTCTAAGAGTAAACCTAGCAATTATCGACCTGTGAGTTTGACGTCAGTGGTGAGTAAATTGATGAAAAGTATTCTTAGGGATGGTATATATAATTATCTGGATAGACTGGGTCTGATTAGGAACAGTCATCATGGAGTTTTGCGTGGAAGGTCATATTTGACAAATCTTATTGAATCTATATGGACTTCAGCAAGGCCTTTAACAAGGTGTCGCACGGAAGGTTAGTTAGGAAGGTTCAATCGTTAGATATTGATTTTGAAGTAGTAAAATGCATTCAGCACTGGTAGGATGGCAGACGCCAGAGAGTGGTGGTAGATAACGGTTTGTCAGAACGGAGCTCTGTGACTAGTGGTGTTCCTCAGGGATCTGAAGTGGGTCCAATGTTACTTGTCATATACGATAATGATCTGGATGATGGGGTAGTATCTGGATGATGGGGTAGTAAGTTGGATGAGTAAGTATGCAGATGATACGAAGATAGGTGGAGTTGTGGATAATGAAGTAGGTTTTCAAAGCTTGCAAAGAGATTTAGGCCGGTTAGAAGAGTGGGCTGAAAAATGGCAGATGGAATTTAATTCTGATAAGTGTGAGGTGCTACATTTTGGTAGGACTAATCAAAGTAGGACACACATGGTAAATGGCAGGGCATTAAAGAATGCAGTAGGACAGAGGGATCTAGGGATGATGGTATATAGTTACCTGAAAGTGGAATCTCATGTGGATAGGGTGGTGAAGAAAGCTTTTGATATGCTGGCCTTTATAAATCAGAGCATTGAGTTTAGGAGTTGCCATGTAATGTTGAAATTGTACAAGGCGTTAGTGACGCCAGCTTTGGAGTATTGTCGACCGGTTTGGTTACCAAAGTATAGGAAAGATGTCAACAAAATAGAGAGAGTACAGAGAAGATTTACTGGAAAGTTACCTGTGTTTCATCACCTAAGTTACAGAGAAAGATTGAACAAGTTGGGTCTTTATTCTGTGGAACGTAGGAGGTTGAGGGTGGACTTGAGAGCGGTATTTAAAAAATATGTGGGGGGTAGATAGAGATGACGTGGATAGGCTTTCTCTATTGAGAGCTGGGGAGATCCAAGCAAGAGGACATGAGTTCAGAGTTAAAGGGCGAAAGTTTAGGGGTAACTTCTTTACTCAAAGAGTGGTAGCTGTGTGGAACGAGCTTCCAGCAGAACTGGTTGAGGCAGGTTCGATGTTGTCGTTTAAAGACAAATTGGACAACTATATGGACAGGAAAGAAATGGGAGGTTATGGGCCAAGTGCAGGTCGGTGGGACTAGGTGAGAGTAAGAGTTCTGCACGGACTAGAAGGGCCGAGATGGCCTGTTTCCGTGCTGTAATTGTTATATGGTTATATATAGTTGTATGGTTATAATATTCAAGATGCATTCTCACCAGAACCCAATTAGACACCTCCTCTTCCCCAGGTATTCTGCTTCATAGGACAAAGTGAAGTTTGTTTCCCTTAATATTTGTTGTACCTGAATGTTAACTCGCAGTGAATTGTTCAAAATGCTCCTCACGTCCCCCTAAAAGGTGACCTCCGTCACCATGTAAAAGTGGCTTTTCCTACCTTGTTCTCTCGGAATGGTTGGCCTCAAGTCACCCGCACTTTGTACGTCTGCCAGGTCCTCACTCATTCACTTCGCCTGCGTCCCCGGACCCAATCTGTATCCTTCTCACCACTGATCCTGCCACCCAGCTCTGTAACACCAGCAGACATTGATAACATTGCACATCCAAATCAGTGATGCACACTGTGAACAGCTGCGGTCTCAGCTCCAATCCCTGATTCACCCTACTCGTCACAGCTTCCCAAATCGAAAATGGCCCATTTATTCCCTCTCTCTGTCTTTGAACTGCTGACTAATTCTAAGTCTACACAAGCACACCAGAACCTTATTTGCTGATTAGAAACTTTCTAAAATTCCAGCAACACCACATTCATCAGTTCGTAATGTTCCAGTTGTTTATCGTATCCTGAACCCACATTGACTCTGCCAACCCTACTGCTGCAGTCCTCCCCGCACCGTGTGTGGACATTAATGATCAGGGTCAGTCTCTCTACCTATAGGACACTGTGGTACAGAATACAATCAAAATAATGAACATGTGTGGTTCAGTGTAATAGTAGACTGTGTATCCGGTTTGGACTCAGTGTGGGACTGAACGCCTTCGGTCTGAGTTAACTTGGGTATCGACAGGAAGGAATATTGTAGTCTTTCCCTGCGGGAAGAAGAAGGAAACTGGGTCAGTGGGACAGAGTCAAAACATAGACGGTTCTGTGAAGTGGACGGCTTATGAAAGCCAACCTTTCCAGCAACATATCAAAATGTTTGACGGACTCAGCGAAGTTTCTCTAGCACTTAGTGTGCGCTGACTTTCATTTCCAGGATGTATTTGTATCCGTGCTTCTGTGTGCGTGTAGCTGTGTGTGTGTGTGTCTGTGTATGTGTGTGTATGTGTGTGTGTGTGTGTGGGTGTGTGTGTGTGTGTGTGTGTGTGCGTGTGTGCGCTGTGTGTGTGTGTGTGTGTGTGTGTGTGTGTGTGTGTTTTGTGTGTGTGTGTGTATGTGTGTATGTGAGTTGTGTGTTTTGTGTGTGTGTGTGTGTGTTTGTGTGTGTGTGTGTGTGTGTGTGTGTGTGTGTGTTTGTTTCCTGTGTGTGTGGCCAGGAGGGAGATGAAACACTGAAAATGGGAAACCGCAGGGACAGAAATTAGTACGGTGTCGGTGAAATCTGTTTACGGATTAATAAGTAGCCAACAAAAACATGAACCCTGTAAATATGGCTGTTCCGACAGAAAACTCAGATTTTGTCATAATTTCCACTGCTGCCGTAACACCCAATAATTTTGATATATTTCTATTTAATCTGCCCAATATTTACATCAGAGTCAATGGTGTTGAATAAAAGTGTCTGCTGAAGTAATTGTAACTAATGATGTTAGACAGGGGTATAACCGTATCTCTCGAGACTGCTCCTTTGTATAAATTAGGGACGTTTTGGAAGCACCAGATCAGAGCTTCTGCCGGCGTTGCGAATTCAAAAGCAACAGAAATGAAATTCTCACTGAAATGAGTTATCCAGTCATCCTGAGAATAGGGGAAGTTTACTATCCTTTTATTTCAGCTTTAGGAATTCCTGGTAAGCCGCCGTATCAGCTGCTGTAGGTGGGAAGTGAAGTTGAAATCCATTGTTGTAATTGTTTCTGTCGCTGGATTCCACTGCCGCATATCCAGTCCCAGTCTGCAGCATTTCAGGAAGGGAATGGAAAGATCAGGAATGTGGATTTGGGGATCTGGATCCAAAAACAAACCGATGATGGAATTCAGCGATTCTGGAGTTCAACGGGTCAGGCAGAGTTCTCCCAGTTGCTTCTGTTGAATAATGTGATGTTCGTGATTATCTGCTTTTGGTCGTGGAGTGTCTATACTGAAGTCACACACATTTTGTCTCTGCAGCTCACCGTGCTTATATGGATTGTCTGCATTTATATGTGAGCGGTCGTGTGAGGTGCAATAATCAAACCATCGACTGGTAGTAACTCTTTCGCAAATGTGAGGAATTCCATGCTGCAGCATTAAACTCGAGGAATTTTAATAAATGTCTACGCTATGACTGAATGTGAAGCAGTTGATGTACAACTCAATGAAGTCGTTGTTGAGCCAATTATCACAACAGACGTGTGGCTTCATAGTTATCAACACTATGAAACGTATTATATTATATCTACATCTGACACCGATCCAGTTATCTAAAAGTGACACCGAGTTGCCTAATGGACGATGAATTTCTCTCCCTGCTTCCCTGTGATGGATTCAATAGGAGGTGTCACATCGCTCTCTCACGTTGTGTCAGATTGCGTTTTAATGGTGGTATCAGTCAATGTTCTGCTGTAAAGTCACTGATGGCAGATGATGGATTAGGAAGCAAACACGGGAAGTGCTTTAAGCACTAAACCCCAATCGGTTTGAATGGAAAGAGAAATGTTAACAGGTTTATCACGGACCTCTCTGAGAACGCTTATGAGGAGAGACACTTTAACAGCTTTTTTCCACAAAGTCTCTTGTCTGGATGCGTGTTTCCAGCATATTCCGTTCTTTTCTACCGTCCTTCGATTGTCCTGACAGGGAGCGCCATAGAAGCTGATGATTGTCTGTTGGAACTATCCCGCAATCAGGGTGCGGATGTATTCATTTTGTGACACGAAATGCGGAGGCGCCAGTAGAAAATCTTTATTCCAGTATGGGCTCTGAGGAGGTAATTACCCAGTTTTCACATCCCGCTCCCATTTCGCATTTCGGTCACCAGTAAGGAATCCGTACACAAATTGTATTGATTTTATTTTACTCTGTAACGTCCTTCTTTGTCTCCTCCAGATCTGCGCCCTCTTTGGAATCTTCCACCACTAAACGCATCAATGACATGGAAGTATTAATGTATCCTCTCACATTGCTGCACTAGCCTTTGATTAGTACTTTTTTTTCAACTTGCTGTTCCCTGTCTCTCTTCCAGCGAACCTGCTGGCCATTGTGATTGTGTCCCGGGGAAAGTGTGGTCTGTCCAAATGTGTCAATCATTACATGGTGGGAATGGCCGCCGCCGATCTCTTGCTGGTTATCTCCTATCCGCTGCTGACGTGGACTGCTTGGATTTATTTTTCCCGATCATTCCTTTTCATCAGTCCTGTGTGCAGATTTTGTGGATGGTTAATTTTTGCGAGCACCGCGACCTCAGTCTGGCTGACTGTCGCTTTCACCGTCGATCGATTTGTGGCTATTTGCCGTGAGAAGCTGAAAACAAAATATTGTACCGAGAGAACGGCCGCTGTGCTTATCGGAACAGTAATACTGTTGGCCTGTTGGAGTGTGTCCCCTGGGGCTTTGTATACGAGCCCTTAGTAGTAATGGATGGTGTTCCCTGGTATTGTGTTTATACATCGAGCTACAAAAGTTCTCCCTCATGGGCGGCATTTGCAATGTTTCACCGCATTTTAACCCCTTGTGTCCCAAAATCTTTCTGATTTTGCTGTTCAATATTCGAACGGTTAGGGAGATTCTAGCAGCCAGCCGAGCCCGCCGGGGGCTCCGGGGACGAAGGAATGGAGAGAATGACAAGGACCGGGAGATGGAGAACCGACGCAAATCCATCGTTTTGCTCTTCAGCATATCCGGTAGTTTCATACTGTGCTGGGTAACACGGCAGGCATTTTATATCTATCAACGGATTTCAATGAGTTTTGTTTACTATTCTGTAACAGATCCCCGCTACCTTACTGAAGACATATCGGGAATGCTACAGATTCTCAGTTCCTGAACCAACATTTTTATTTACGCCCTGTCCCAGAGCAAATTCCGAGAAGAAATCAAGAATATGCTGAAATACCCAATGAATCGGATTTTGGACCAAAATAAACGTTAGAAATAAATACTGTAAATTATGACAATCAAACTGTATTCATGAACCCTATTTTGTAAACCCACTTGTGTATAAATGGAAACAATGTGATGAACAGAGTTATAGAACTAAAACGGAAGAAAATCTTCTGATGCTTGAGATAGAAAATAACACAGACAATCCGAATTTACTCTTTTCTAGGAAGAGGCACAGTCGACGTTACTGTATCTCTTCCTAGAGATGCTGCCTGGCCTGCTGCGTTCACCAGCAGCTTTGATGTCTGTTGCTTGAATTTCCAGCATATGCAGAATTCCTGTTGTTTACTGTTTTCTGTATTTGCTGTCTGGTCTGCTGAGCTCCTTTAACGTTTTTTTTTTCTGTGTGTTGCCTCGGAGTAATAAACCAGTTGCTTACAGCTGATTCCGACGGCATCTCTGGCTTCAGCGTCCCAGTGAAATCCACTTTGCACCTTACCTCACGACCCGATTACACTGAACGTTGTGGCAAATCTGTTACCTCTGTTTACCGGTTCTAACAAAACTGCCTGATCATGTGGTGTAACTTCGTCAGTAACAACCACTCCGGATCCCGTCATAAGCCGTCCTTTCTTTCAGCCTCGTTTTCTCCTCTTCCTCAACCTATAGGTTCTCCTTATCTCTGACGTCATGAACTATCTTCCGGTAGCACAATTGTAACTGTTTTACATATGACAAGAAAATACCGTTGTCTTTACTGCAGAGAGAGAGAGAGAGAGAGAGAGAAATGTGGGGGACGGATAGGAGGGAGATATTCTGAATGCCAGAAATAAGTGAAGACAATGTAAAGTTTGGGATGCTGAAATTGTACTGGGTCTCGGAGGAATATGAAGAATCAACAAGCAAGTCAAATTGTGAATCGGGAGAGTGAATAGAGACGAGGAAATGAGTAGAGTGAAGAGTATTAACAGGAATCCCAGGCAATTTTATCCATACAGTGTAAATAAAAATGGAAACATTGCACACGCACCATGATTAAATTGAAGCTTGTGGTGAATCTGTTACCCCTGCTTCGCGGTTCTGACAAAAAAAAAGCCTGATCTTGGAGTATATTTCCATCTGTAACTATAATATCCCCCATATTGACAGGGATCCTTAGGGTTGAGGCTCAGAGGAGAAGAATTTGTCCGCCGATATCCTGGAAAGACTTAGTGATATTTACCGTCTAGACTACGTCGGTTTGTGCAGATTTAGCATGTCTCCTGAAACGTAGGCAAACTTCCAGAGTAGTATAGTAGAGAGTACCCTGACTGGTTGCATCATTGTCTGGTATGGAAACACAAAGTTCCTTGAATAGAATAAACACTGGAAAGTTGTGGATGCAGCCAGTCCATCAGGTGTACATCCTTCCCCGCCGCTGAAAACATCGACAAGGAGTGAAATCACAGGAAAGCAGCATTCATCATCAGGGACGCCCACCACCCAGGTGATGCTCACTTCTCCATGCTGCTGTCCAGAAGGAGTGACAGGAGGGTCAGGTCCCATAGCAACAGGTTCAGCAATACTTCTAGTCGTAAATGATCAGGCTCCTCCAGTAGAAGGGATAATTTAACATACCCCAACAATGAACTCACATGAGAGTTCCTTGCCCTTCCTTTCGTCTATTATTGTAGAAGGTACTTCACAACGCCCAGAGTCTCACCAGTGCCCTCTTTGTTCTATCGCTCCTCTTCCTCCCAAGCCCATCGGTGCCCCCCACCCCCCGAGGAACATATGTACACATGTGGATTATCTATATATAGTTCATTTTCGATGATTTTAAGTTCCCTGGCCCCCACCGCTTTATTTTCACCTTGGATGTCCAGTCCCTATATACTTCCATCCCCCATCAGGAAGGTCTCAAAGCTCTACGCTTCTTTTTGGATTCCAGACCTAATCAGTTCCCCTCTACCACCACTCTGCTCCGTCTAGCAGAATTAGTCCTTACTCTTAATAATTTCTCCTTTTGCTCCTCCCATTTCCTCCAAACTAAAGGTGTAGCTATGGGCACCCGCATGGGTCCTAGCTATGCCTGCCTTTTTGTTGGGTTTGTGGAACAATCTATGTTCCGTGCCTATTCTGGTATCTGTCCCCCACTTTTCCTTCGCTACATCGACGACTGCATTGGCGCTGCTTCCTGCACGCATGCAGAACTCGTTGACTTTATTAACTTTGCCTCCAACTTTCACCCTGCCCTCAAGTTTACCTGGTCCATTTCTGACACCTCCCTCCCCTTTCTAGATCTTTCTGTCTCTGTCTCTGGAGACAGCTTATCCACTGATGTCTACTATAAGCCTACTGACTCTCACAACTATCTGGACTATTCCTCTTCTCACCCTGTCTCTTGCAAAAACGCCATCCCCTTCTCGCAATTCCTCCGTCTCCGCCGCATCTGCTCTCAGGATGAGGCTTTTCATTCTAGGACGAGGGAGATGTCTTCATTTTTTAAAGAAAGGGGCTTCCCTTCCTCCACTATCAACTCTGCTCTTAAACGCATCTCCCCCATTTCACGTACATCTGCTCTCACTCCATCCTCCCACCACCCCACTAGGAATAGGGTTCCCCTGGTCCTCACCTACCACCCCACCAGCCTCCGGGTCCAACATATTATTCTCCGTAACTTCCGCCACGTCCAACGGGATCCCACCACTAAGCATATCTTTCCCTCCCCGCCTCTCTCTGCATTCCGCAGGGATCGCTCCCTACACAACTCCCTTGTCCATTCGTCCCCCCCATCCCTCCCCACTGATCTCCCTCCTGGCACTTATCCGTGTAAGCGGAACAAGTGCTACACATGCCCTTACACTTCCTCCCTTACCACCATTCAGGGCCCCAAACAGTCCTTCCAGGTGAGGCATCACTTCACCTGTGAGTCGACTGGGGTGATATACTGCGTCCGGTGCTCCCGATGTGGCCTTTTATATATTGGTGAGACCCGACGCAGACTGGGAGACCGCTTTGCTGAACATCTACGCTCTGTCCGCCAGAGAAAGCAGGATCTCCCAGTGGCCACACATTTTAATTCCACATCCCATTCCCATTCTGACATGTCTATCCACGGCCTCCTCTACTGTAAAGATGAAGCCACACTCAGGTTGGAGGAACAACACCTTATATTCCGTCTGGGTAGCCTCCAACCTGATGGCATGAACATTGACTTCTCTAACTTCCGCTAGGCCCCACCTCCCCCTCGTACCCCATCTGTTACTCTTTTTAATGCACACATTCTTTCTCTCACTCTCCATTTTCTCCCTCTGTCCCTCTGAATATACCTCTTGCCCATCCTCTGGGTCACCCCCCCCCCCCCGTCTTTCTTCCTGGACCTCCTGTCCCATGATCCTCTCGTATCCCCTTTTGCCTATCACCTGTCCAGCTCTCGGCTCCATCCCTCCCCCTCCTGTCTTCTCCTATCTTTTTGCATCTCCCCCTCCCCCTCCAGCTTTCAAATCCCTTACTCACTCTTCCTTCAGTTAGTCCTGACGAAGGGTCTCGGCCTGAAACGTCGACTGCGCCTCTTCCTATAGATGCTGCCTGGCCTGCTGCGTTCACCAGCAACTTTGATGTATGTTGATAAAACAGTCCATCTACTGTTTCAAGGTTAAATACCGCTATTGCCATCTAGATCACAGTCGATCCCTGGATTGTGTCCGTAGACATTGGATGTTCTTTCGCAGCCATTCTGTGTCCGGCAGTAGCCACTGTAAGTGAATGTCTCACTGCATCCCTGACGCTCACATTGACCAGGGATTCGCCCATTTTAAGTCAGTACGTTACTCCAACCTTTGTGCTCATTTCTACCATCACTCCCTTTCCAGCAGCCATTTCAAGTGACGCGGCGGGAATTTGGAGTCAATCTGGGCTTCTTCTCGTCCCTAGAAGTCAAATGTGATTGTTAACCGCAGTGGTTCTGAGATCCACCTGTAGCCTCTCTGTGTCACAAACACGGATTCGGCAGCGCAGTAGATACGGCAACTGCGCTTGCGGACATGCACGTGTTAACTAATTATTAACTCATTGTGGTAATATTTAACTCCATACTCGTCCTCGTAGTGCTTGTTCGAGACTTGGACATAGCTACGCTTTGTTATCTGCATTCCACCTTGGCTTTAAAATCGGACTGTGGATTCAACTGACTCTGAAGACGAGCGGCATTGTATTCGTTTTATTCCTGGTTGTTCTTTCCAGCCGCAGTGTAGGCTTCGTTTTCCATTTGAGCATTTTGGTCAATGACCCTGTTTGGCCGAGCGGTTATTGTTTTCTTTTTCCCTTTAACACTGTTCGCATTAGGGTCTGTGAAATATCGACCGGCTCCAGTGTCTCTCACTCCGCACTTGGGTCATATCCGAACCGGGTGACGCTCTGTCTCTTCCGCGTCCCTCCTTCCCCTGCGCCCCTGCCTGTCTCAGTGACTCTCCCTCTTCCACACCGCTCTACGTCTCCCCTGACCTTTTGATGTGTCATTCACACATTCACTCCTTCTCTGCCGCTCACTTTAACCAAGGCGTCACTAACTCCTTGGTGCCCCTGTCAACACAGCCGACGGGTTCTCTTTCAGTCACCACGCCTCTCCCTTTGCCTCGACCGACGAAATGAACACCAGTGACGGTCGTTTTCAATCGACGTCCTACTCCTTTCCTTCCAGGCGCTCTCTTTAGCCAAATGATCACTAACCCAACCAGCCATCAGCTACTTTACATCGCTCCCAGTCGACCATTTTACATCGACCCATTAGCCCCTCTTTCTTCTCAATGTGGCACTTCATCTCATTCGGCCATTTTTTTTTTCCTGCTTGGCTTCTCCTCTTTTTGCCCGTCACTCCCTCCTTGTCAGCCATAATAGCAAAGGCGTCAGTGATCATTTCATGTAGACCCGCCACTCCCTTTGGATTTCAGTGTGTCGCCGCTTTCCTGACATCCATTTTCTGTCTGTGTATTTTCCATCCCTGGAGACCACTGTCATCCCGCTTCCCAGTTACGATACTAAGTCGACGCTTCACTCTCTCCCTGGTGACAATTTTAAATTCTGACTTTATTACTCCGTCCCTGGCTCCTACTTTTAATCAGCACATAAGTTCCTCCCTGCTGTTGGCCAGAAGAAATTGCAGTCCATCAAGGACAGGAGACGCAGGCAAACCAGTTGTCTTTGCTTTCCCCTATTTTGTAGACATGGAATTGATTCTTGCTGTTGGATAATCTAATCAGAGCAACTGAATGTGGATACAAGCAACAAGGTAATGACCTGATAAAACTGAGGCCGTTCGCATGGGATTAGCTACTTGTTATGTAAAATGCCGGACCTACCAAAGAAGCAATCTGTAAATTCTTGAGACTCTGTCTGGGTTGCCTCGTTTTACTGGTTTGGACCAGTCAGAGTGTAAAGGCAGAAAGACACAAGGCTGGGGTGGGCAGAATCACGGAACAATGTTGGCCGTGGCCCTGTACAATGACCAGTAAGAGATCTGGGATTGGGTAGTTACCGGTTGCTCCCAGGATGAAGATGTCAGGAAATTCAGCAAGTCCAAAAGACTTGGATTGTTTTGAATGGAGGATGACTGGCAGAAAATTTAAACAATTACAAAAATCAGTACTAGTAGTTTGTTTAATGGAGGATTTGATAAAATTACGAGAAAGTGCTAAGGCAGAATGGCACAGATTAGAAGGGGAAAACGAATGTCAACATAAATCAGAAGCCAAGCGAGATAGGTTACAACAGGAAGTCCTGGAATATCTGCAAAGAGCTGACGGCGAGCGAGAGAGATTGGAGGGAGAACACAAAAGGCTCCAAAAGGACATAGAAACGTACTATTTGAGATTGCCTTGGAGCCCTTAGCAATCGCTTTTCGTGATTCACCCAATATATTTGGCATTATTGGTGGGAATGGGACGCATAAGGTATCATTATATGCAGATGACCTGTTACTGTATATCTCTAATCCAAAGAAATCAATCTCTGCAGTAAAACTACTACTTGCTCAGTTTAGTAGTTTTTTTTTCTGGTTATAAATTAAATCTTAATAAGAGTGAGCTTTTTCCATTAAATATGCAAGTTCCAATCTATTAACAATCACCATTTGGACTGGTTACAGATTATTTTACTTATTTGGGTGTTAAAATTACGAAGAAGCATAAGGATCTATTTAAAGTTAACTTTTTACCCCTCATTGATCATGTTAAACAATTGCTTACTAAATGGTCCCCATTGTTCTTATCATTGATTGGTCAAATCAATGCTATTAAGATTACTATTTTACCTAAATTACTATATTTCAGGGGGTACCAATCCTCATCTCTAAATCTTTTTTTGATATTATTGATTCGAAAATTTTTTCATATATATGGCAGAATAAAAACCCTAGATTAAGTAAGAAATATTTACAGAAATCAAAAAAGAATGGCCGTTTGGCATTGCGAACTTTAGATTCTATTACTGGGTAATTAATATTCGATGTCTAACGTTCTGGACACAAGATTTGGATGAAATTCAATGTCCACGATGGGTGAACCTCGAGTGTGAGTCTGTACAGGGGTTCTCATTGGCTTCTATTTTACGGGCTTGTCTTCCCTTTCTACTTAATAAACTGAATAAACAGAATATTAATCCAATAATTAAACATACAATACGAGTATGACTTCGATTTCGTAAATTTTTTGGATTGAATAAATCTGTCCTAACAACTCCTATTATATCCAATGTTGTTTTCTTCCAACCATCCAGAACTGATCAAGCTTTTCTTTTATGGAAAACGAAAGGAATAAT
The DNA here is from genome assembly GCF_963921235.1 of Mobula hypostoma. NCBI lineage: Eukaryota > Metazoa > Chordata > Chondrichthyes > Myliobatiformes > Myliobatidae > Mobula > Mobula hypostoma. The sequence goes on along the minus strand of NW_026948187.1, from coordinate 904,011 downwards.
ATGTTTTTGTGATTTATTCATGGATAATTGTCTCGTGTCCTTTGAACAGTTGTCTAATAAATACAATTTGCCTAGATCACATTTTTTTTTAGATATTTACAGATTAGAAACTTTTTGAAGGTTATTTTACCTACTTTTCCGATATCACATCAAAGTGAAATTTCAGAAAATATTTCAGGTTTAAACCCCTATGAGAAGAGTTTAATAGCAATTGTTTACGATTTAATTACGAAAATACCTTTAGCTATGACTGATAAAATTAAGAATGAATGGCAAAGAGAACTTCAAGCATCTTTACCTATAGAGACATCGAAGAAAATTATCCAACTAGTTAACATTTCTTCAATGTGTGCCGGACACGCTTTGATGTAATATAAGGTGGTTCATAGAGCCTGTGTGTCTAAGGATAAGTTACCTGGTTTTTATGGTCATATAAATCCTGTCTGTGACACATGTAATTCTGAGGTAGCTCCCTTAACACATATCTTATGGTTTTTCACGCTTTTGGAAAAATATTGGAAAGACATTTTTGATATGATTTCAGTAGTTTTGCGGATTAATTTACAACCTCATCCTATTACTGCAATTTTTTTGTACTACCAGTGATAGACTCTAGTCATTTATCCCCTTCAGCTTGTCGTTTGATTGCATTTGTTACATTAATAGCCAGAAGATTCGTTTTTTTCAGTGGAAAGATTCTAATCCCCCTACGACATTTCAATGTTTTTTCCCCAGACTATAACATGTTTAAAGTTGTAAAACAACTAGGAGAGGTACTATCGATCCTTCGGTTAAATTTGAAAAAAAAAACGTGGAGGCCATTTATTCAACATTTTCATATGATGTCAGCTGACCTTTTCCAAATCTTTTTAAATAACTTTTTGTTTGTGTATAGAGGAGCGGAGTTAATGACAAATAATGATTTTAACCGATGAAATATGGCAGCCCAGTCTTTGTTTTGTTTTGTTTTTTTTTCAGTGCAGGGGGTAAAAACTTGTTTGAATTTTTTTCATGTTCAGTTATTAAGAGATTGGGAGGTTTAAATTAAATATGGTACTCGGAGTCTGTGTCTGTATACGTTAACCGTTATCAATGTAATCCCGATCTCCTTGTATTATTATCATTGTTATGTTTATCAATTTGAACCTCAATATAAAAGATTGAAACAGAAATAAATGAGGTAGAAACCTTCAGGGAAAGGATTACTGAGTTACAGTATCAGAGAGGTACGGGCCTGATGCATATGAAACAGTTTCAGTTGAAGTGTGAGAAATTACTTGAAGAAAATAAAAGTAAACTAGAGGTCAGTGATGCGCCACCAGCAGTCTGATCATTCCGTTTACTGTATGTTGAAGTGATGGGTCACTTTGAAGGAGGAAGTCCTGCCAGTGATCTCACTCACTTTCGAGAAGTGTAAAGAAATTAATTGCTAATCTTCACGCTCGATGGTGAAACTGTGCTTTCATTCACGAAGTACCTGAATCTATAGCATATTGTTTGCGCGAATTCACGGTTCAGGAAACTGTCAATATGACCAATTGGAGATGAAGGGAATTCCCCAGCTGACGTCATTAGGATTAATGCAAAGGTTTTTTTCAGCGTAACATGGACATGCAAACGCTGATGGAAAGTGCTGGTACTGCAGGGGTACAATATATGCAATCTAAACCGAGAGCAGAAGCTCTAAACGTAGAGACAGGACACAATAATAATACTCCCTGTCGGTATTCGTCAGAAAATCCGTCTTTACAGTGGTAGTGTTCACTAAAAGAAAGCGGAAATTCTACCGCTGTTCTCCATAAATAATTATCGATATTCTCATGTCCGTAAAAAAAGAACAAATTCCCAGGGCTGAGAGAGATCTTATCCCATGGCGTGTGTGGTAGTCTGGGTGGAAATTTCTAAAGACATGGAGAAACACAGCACAGAAACAGGCCACTCGGCTCGTGTAGTCATGCTGAAATATTCTGCCGAGTCCCATTGACCTGCACCGTGACCGTAGCCCTGCACTCCATTCCCAAACTTCTGTTGCATCTGTACTTACCCAAACTTCTGTTGCATCTGTACTTATCCAAACTTCTGTTGCATCTGTACTTACCCAAACTTCTGTTGTATCTGTACTTACCCAAACTTCTGTTGTATCTGTACTTATCCAAACTTCTGTTGCATCTGTACTTATCCAGACTTCTGTTGCATGTGTATCCGAGTAGGCTTGCCCGCACGTTCGTCTAGGGAAACCAGCTTTCGGCCCCGCCAAAACAGAGCATTCAAACTTGGGCGGATGTTGTGTAAGTACCCCAGTACAAACTCACAACGCAAATTTCAGACAGTACGCAATAACCGAGTCAATGATTACACTTTATAACTCTTGGTTTGTTGTGTGGTTAGTAGAGAAACAAAATATAAAAGACAAAAGCGCCACTCTTATTAAAGTTAACATTCCGTGCACAAAATCCTCCTTTAACGACCTCCGCCGAAACGCCGCCATTCTCCGGACGCTCGAATTCCCATATTCTCCGTCCGCTGAACACCGAGCGCTCCCCGCACGCGTTCTTCCTCTTTCCTCGCCTCGACCGAAAGCCCGCGAGCAAACTCGGTTCCCAGACATACAAGATAGAATAACATGTCTCCCATTGGTTATTTTCCCGTTATCTGTAAGTATAACCCAAACATCGCAGCTACAGAGAAACCAGTACATCAGCAGTTAGCATTACAGGGAAGCCACTACATTAGTCTTAGCAGTTAGCATTGCTGAGAACCCTACGCATGTTGTAATCAATCGTCCGCTCGTTAGTCCCGAAGCCAGCCTGTTCCACTCTCACCACCCGCATGTTCCCCTTAAGAATTTCACCTTGCACCCTTAACCTCCGACCATTAGTCCCACCCAGCCTCAGTGGGAAAGAACATGCACTGTATCTGGGTACACGGGAGAGGACTAATCCTAAACCAGCACGAAACCCACGAGCCGGATAGGTGTGTGACCGCTGTAGCGAAACACCCTGAGGCTGAGAGGATCGCGATTATCGACAGATGATAACCAGTTTGTAATATATCCCACGCAAGGAGGCGTCAGCATCCAGGCACCACAGATGGTTCTGAAGTACAGCGAACACAGAGAATATCGGATCGCTTTGTTCCTCACCGGGTGAGTTGCTGCAGATCTGAAACCGATTGCGTGAGCGCCCGGCGGCGGCAGAGAGTCTGACAGATCAGAAGGATCTGGGTGAACATTTGGATAGAAGGGGCGTAAAAGTTTCGCCATCCACTTCTAGTCAGGGAGAACACCTTACCGGAAATGACGTGCCGCCGTTTCGTACTCTGTGAACTTGCGAACCTGTGATATCCAAGTAGCCGTTCACTTCTCACTGTGGTCCGGACAAGGGAACTCTATGTGAGCGGCCTGATCTATCCACGGACTGTGACTCCCCCATGGTGGGGAGACTGATTCAGATATGATCTCCAGGTGGATGGAATTGGAATCGGTTTAATATTGTCACATGTACTGAGATGCTGTGAAAATCCAGTCCTGTGTACAGTTCAAATCATTATATAGAGCCGTGAAGTAGAATAAACAGAAAAAGGTCAAACAGTTACAATTCTGAATAAAATGTAACAACCACAGAAACACTGAATAACAAGTCTACAAAAAAGGAAGAAAATCACAACGGAATAAACTGGGAGGTGAAGAGTCCATATTATCGTACTCGGGATAATTTCAACAATATTTTATCAGCAGAGCAGAAGACCTGCCCGAGCCTGTAGTTATGTGTTTGCTGTACTCTGTTGCTTTACTCGCGCGTTCCTGATCTTTCCCAGAAAACAGTTCCTCGGTCAGTTCTCCTTCCTCTCTGCTCAGAGAGACACATTCAGTGATACAGTTTCGGTCTAATCCGGCCTCTGTGATAGAGGCAACCCGTAGAGTTTCGGCTCTCTTCAACCAGCCGCGTTCGATAAAACCTGATAGCGGTCGTGCTCTAAAAAAAAATTGTTAAGTTTGTCACCACTCAGGACCGTAAAAACGAACAATGTAGCTGGGAAAGACAGACAAAGATGGAAGATCTGTACCAACACCTGTTCTTTTACCCAGGCCCTGCAATAGCCCTGTCGGGAGAGACTGCAAATGCAATGCAAATCCCTCGACATGTCTGTCCTCGGATGCCGCTGCTGACAAGGTAATACTAAAAAAAAAACGAGAGAATCTGCACCCCAGATTGCGGATTGGCATTCGCATTTCCTCAACACTAACATCGATTTTTCAAACTTCTCTTAACATTGTGATTGCATCATGTTTCTGGAATGCTAGAATTTATCAGAGGGACAAGAGCTAATTTCCAGTATGACCTGCGAGCTGGGTGAACCGGACCGTTCGCACTCACTGTTAAACGGGAGAGGTTTCGGGAACACAGGAGAGGTTTCACGCTGGAGCGGAGCAGTGCGGCTGGAACAGGCGAACAGAACTGTGGCGCTGATCTACACTAACAAATATAGGTCGTTCCACTGGGGAAGAGAGGGGGGATATAAACTGGTGAATGCAGGAAAAAACGATTAAAATGATCGTCAGTGAGCCAGTGCGAGGAATCATGCTGGCGAGGAATGAAATGTAGAAGGAGAAGGCCTGGCTCCATTGGTACAGAGATTGCCTGCAATGGGTGGTGAATTATTTGGGCCAGGAAGGCAAAACATCACTAGTTCATGACATCCTTGCAGCAATGACAGCCAGGGGATGGTTTATCGCCTCCTTCAGTTGCTCCCTGAACTTGGCTGGGTGACGGCGTAAAAAGCCGTGTTTGTGCAGCAGCTCAGAATCTGCAGCATCGAGCCCAGTCCTCGCAGAGAATCAGCAGGAAGCGTCACGGCAGAGAAAGCAGACAGTCGGTTCCAAGCAGAATACACAGTGAACGGTGCCCATAGCAGGACGAAATTGCCAGAGATGATCAGCAGTAAAACGAGTGATTTTCTGCGGCTCTCCATCTCCGGGTCTCTGGCACTCTGTCCCTTGTCAGCACGCCGGAGTCTCCTGCGCCCCCTGCTGGTGACTAAAACGTACCGGAAGGTTAATGCATTCGTCAGGAGAACCAGCAGGAATGGGATTACAGGAGTGAGAAGGTAATGAAATAAATCAATTGACATTGCGACAAATAAAGACACATAATCTGCGGTATCTACACAAATAAATGGAGCGATCAGCGCTGCATAATACCCCGAGAGTCGAAAATACCAGTAAATGTTCCTTAAACAGCTGATCGCAGTCACTGTCCCCAGCATCACAGCCGCAGTTCTCCCTGTGCAATATGTTGTTTTCAGCTTCTGGAAACAAATGGCCACAAACCGGTCAAATGTGAAAGTGACGGTGAACCAGACCGAACAATCGGTGGCGGCGTAAAGCAGGACGGCGTGGATTTGACACACTGGTGTGTCCGCAGCCCAGATGAGAAGTTCAATTGGCGTGTAAATATTCGGAATCTTGCTCAATATTAGGTCCAGGACAACAACCATAAGATCTGCCGCTGCCATGGCAACTAGGTAGCGAGTGACAACTCTGGAGAGACCGCACTTTCCTCTGGACAGGATTAAAATCGTCACCAGGTTCACTGCAAGAAGCATAAAACACAATCAGTGGAGACACATCCGGAAGCGTTCTCTATTATCATACAATTTATCGGATTTGTTCTCTGTGTCTAGTCACATGAGTGAATAAATTCTCCTCGGGTAGTCTATCAAGAAAATCAATGATTAGAGTCAAATCGTAAGTGAAATCAGTGAAACATCAACCGCAATATTTTCGGGCCGATATTACACAGGAAACAGCAGTGAATAACACAGATAACAATCACTGGTAATTGGTAACTTTGCATATGTTGAGGGGAAAGATGCAAATGGAACTTCAAATACGAAATCTACAAAATCTTGAATTCCATTAGATAAATTTCCTCAACAATGACTGTTTAGATCAAGGGCAGGCTCCCTCCCCTGATCATTATACGCTACTCTGCAAAAGTCTTTGGCAAACATATATATAGTTAGGTAGACTAAGCGTTTTGCACAATACCGTATTGTCAAGGTAGAGCGGAGAACCAGGTTGCAAATATGGCGGAAGAAAATGATGTTGAAAATTATTGTCAATTACAGAATGTTTCCCCGGTGCTTCCCGCTCCCTCCTCTCTCGCTCCCACTTTTCCCAACTACGATTCTCTCACCCTGACCCCTTCCCACTCTTAGTCGACAAACGACACCCATATCAGAATCAGATTGAACGTCACCATCTTAAGTCAAGAGATCAGTTCCTTTTTGTGCGGCAGCAGTACAGTGGAATACACACAATTACTACGGTATGGTGGAAAGGTCTCGGGCATCCTCGCTATATATAAAAGACTGTCACTGGTCATCCTGTCAGCAGTAGTTCCGATGAATTCACTCAGTGTGCGAGTAATTCCGAGCAGCGGAATCTATCCAAGTTTCAGACAACCCATTAACCGATTTGAATCCGCTGACCTAAAGCTCGGAGAAGCTGGTCGACTCTCTGACACGTTCAGCGGGAGACCAGGTTTTGCTGCAGCCGATGCTATGTTCAGAAGGCGAAAGTTAACTGGGCAAATGATATTCCTTTGTTTTTTTTTCCCCCTCCACGGTTCTGTATCCCCTTCAGATCCTCCTGCGCTTATTAAAGAGATTTTCCTCCATTCCTTTGCATTTTATTTCAGTCGTAGTAAAAGAAAAATGCCTCCCGGCAATAATGACCCTCTTTTATCCCCAAAGCAATGCGTCGCTGTCAGAATCTCATGGCCTGTTCGTAATCTTTCAGTGCGCAGATTTTTTGTTCAGTTTTTGTTGCTTCAGAACACTGACCGAGTTGACAGTCAAATGTAAACGCCGACGATAATAAAATCATCAGTTGTGGACGGTTTTGAATTTCAATAGGAGAATGGAATCGGTTTCGTACCAGGACTACTCTAAAGTACTGAGATCACAGTCAATTTTCACTGGTCAAACATTCAAAAATAATACACACAGAAAGGACAGTGGCATTTTATAATTGTTGAGTTCCGATCATAGAATCAAATCCGATACAGATATCGATTGGACGAGGATCGTCAGAGGAGAGCGAATGATTGTGAGGAGACTTTAACGATAATATAGTAAAAATGAGATCACTTTCCCTTTTTTTTGAATAAAATGCCTATGTATTTCAAGGAAGAATTCTGAACTTCGAATGGAATTGCAGAATTCAGTCCATACAGACAACTACATTTTCTGCTGCACAGTGTTATTCAGATGAATATTGTTTGAAATAACCAGAGAATAAGAGAGTCGATAATATTCACCATAATGTAACTTCTCTCAGGAGAAGACAGATAATAAGCAGTCTCTCTTTATCATCATTATAACCCAGTTCGGCGAAAGCCTCAGAGTGACGTTTGAAAAGCGAATGAAGGATTGTTTTAAATCACGTGAATTACCACAGGAGAGGGCAGAGGTGAAACAATTCAGACATTTGCTGACAAATTCCGATAATGCGGAGATGGAGCTGCAGCGGGACGAATGCCAGTGGTGAACCGTCAGGAAAGGACCACGGATTCCCTGGACAGGCCGAGAGTTTTAGAATAGACAGTCGGTTCTGGGAGAAGTGGGAAGGCGGAATGTTCAGTTCGATGACGTGGCAGGCACGTACGAAGCTTGGCGGCGCTGGGTGCGCAGTGACGTTGGCGGGTAGTGGATAGTCAGACCGGTTGCCTGCGAGAATAACCCGCACTTAGAAGTCAGATTAAGTTCCGTTGCAAACACGAGGAGAGGAAGCAACTTGATTCAAAACCCGATATTTTCGAACGGAAGATGGAGCGACTGAAAGGAATCAACGCTTCCAGCGGCAAAATATCATAGCCACCTTCATGAACTGAAGTGAGCAACGATTGAACGGATTTACCGATTGAATCAAGGGCCCTTACAGCCGCACAATTACAAGAGCCACAGTGAAGAGCATCGTGGTAGAATTTGAACCTTTGCAGATTTCTTACCTGCAGTGTGCAACAGTAGCAATAATTTCAAATGGGTGATAAACATTAGAAAGCAGTTAAATATTGTTGTATAGTTGAGCTTTGAGGAGACACTCACCGGGAAGAGCAATGATAGCCAGACCAGGGTAGTAAATCACTTGAATGACTTTTAATGCGTGCGCGATTCGAAAATCCAAGGACATCCATTCATACTTCGCAAAGACATATTCTGTAGCCCAGAAGGCATTTTTAGGATTTTCTGCCGTATTCCACGATGCTGTTCCCGGACTCTGATCCATTATGGAACCAGCATATCTTCCTTCCGCAGAGTGTGCTCTCTCTGTCCCGCTGTGTGGATCGGCGAACCGCTGTGAGTGCCGGAGCGGCTGTTCAGTGAGAACTCAGTGATTCCGATGCTTATTAATAGGAGAGGGGAACTCCCTTCTGACGCCTGAACCCTCCGTGGAAATGACGATATTGGCATTTAATGAAATGTCAGATCCAGTTAACCCCTTTTGCACAGCAGCTGAGTAGCAGGTGTGGAGAAATATTCTCAACTAATTACGAACATTGATGTTTGATACGTTCATAATTTGTGCCGAAGCAATTCAGCAGATTTAGCGAAAAACTGAAGCAAAGTAAAATTCTAAGCAAAAAAGAAAACTCGTGTAAAGAAAACATCTTTTTAAATAAAAAAAAAACAAAGTTTTATAAATATGTAGCACCGCATTGTGATTGCAGAGTGGCATGAGACTTATGCTTAGAGAGAGAGAAAGTGAGAGAGAGAGAGAGAGAGAGAGAGAGAGAGAGACAGAGAGAGAGAGAGAGAGAGAGGGGGAGGGAGGGAGCATTTGTATTCTTTATTTTGGTTGCTTTTCAAGTGTTTAATGAACAGTTGTCATATCATCAGAATAAATTGGTTTTGTCCATAAACCTGTGCGGGAGAGTTTTTAAAGTGCAAAAGTTGTTTCACTGCGGCAGTCCCACTTCTTGAACTCACAAGTCCGCGTCCAGTGGGACGAACGAGCGTCACAAACTGAGCTCTTTCTTGGTTCCAGTGGGGAATCATGAGGTGATCTGTGCCTTGACATGCCCTTCGCTCTCCACGGAGCGTTACGGTACCGCATTCCTCCCCGGTGGTTCTTGCTGTGGATCTCATTCGCTCAGCCCGCCGGAGCTCACTTCTCATGCTGGGGCCAGGCATGTTCCTGTCTCGCCAGGCCTGGTGCCGACCCTCAACCGGATTAGACAGTCTGGCAAATCGGTCCACCGTGATGTGGGCAGTGTCGCATGTAATCAGCTACTTGGAGGCACATTTGAGAGATGAGTGTCCGATGGGAACCGACGCTGAGTGACCTGCCCCGCAATGGATACGACAAGCTCCTTCACCAGATGTACCTGGACCTCTCCCTGGACACACTGATGAGGCCTCCGTCGTCAAAGTGGATCACGCATGTTGCGACCTGACTGTCTAGATATAGAAGCCTGGCCAGGGCAGTGCAATATGGAGAGGAAGCTGTTCCCCGGGCAGCAGCCTCCCCCTCTCCACGCATCTGAAGGACGCGAAGAACGGCAGAGAGCGATGCAGATTTGCCCCAGCAGGGTCAAGGATTTGACGGTTTGACGATCAGCATTGAGCTCAAAGTAGGACTGTCTTAGGGTCTCCAGCTCCGTATTTTTCCATCGGGGTTTACTCCCGTAGCCTTGCTCATGAGTGAATGTAGCCGCAAGACAGCGGCGGACTGAGAGCGGAGTTTTCCTTCATCCGCATGAGCTTCCAGCCATGGCTGACGACCGCCATGTGCTCCTTCTCCTGTCGGTAGAAACAGATCCAACGGGGTTGGTTGCTGCCGTGAAGGCCAGGAGCGGGACGGTTGTCAGAGGTTATCCTAGGTGCACGTCATTACAAGCGCTCAATATGTATTGGGGAGCTTGTCTCCATTACCACCGCCGACTAAAGCAATCTTAAGGAACCGTCCTGGATACCCTGTACCTCCCAGTGCATCCTCGCAAATCAGCGGCTTTATGAACTTCAGTGGGTCTCCTTTCTTTGCGAATATCTTTGTTTGTGAATATCATGTTTCTGAATCAGAAAATAACGAAGTAGGGATTTTAAAATATTTGTTGACAACCCGCACACGAACGCGCCCTTCATTCATACAAGCATGACCGCGGCGTGGCGTGTAATGCTGGCTGCTCTACTGGGTATAGAGTGGAAAAGCGAGCGAATGCGCTTTAATACAAGTTCATCTGTCACTGACGTAAAGCAGATTTGGACTTAAGAGAAAAAAAAACACACACACACAAAGTCGTGACCGTGCTAATTTTGTCACCCATGGAAGGTAATACGAAGCGTAACTGCGAGAGGCTGGGGATTGAAAATGAAGCATAATTAAAGTGCTGAAACAGTGAAATAACGAGGTCATTCGGACACACCGCAGGTCCTTTCTCCCTCATTGTCCTTGCCGACTGAGGTTGGCCCATTTGCCCACTTCGCTCCAACCTCCGTTAATCGTTTACTGTCTTACACTGGGCAAGCACATTTTGAATGCAATCACTTCATCCGAATGATCGTTCCATTAACCTAACTGAAACCGTTACCCACCTTTCCCAAGTAAGTGTTGGCCTTTTTCCTAAAATTAAGTGCATTTGCGCATGATTGATGAAGATCTGATCAGGAATGATACTGCAGAGGCAACAACCATATCAATGTGGTCAATGATAGACCAAGATTATCAATAACGTCGCTGGCCTGGTCCATATGCCGAGTGGGTGTTTGGACAGATCCATCTCGCTGTTGCTCCCGTGTCTACCCACCTGCCGAGCTCAGTATATTCGGACCTGGGGACACCTCTCTGTTATTCGAGTAATATCTGGACTTATATTTATGACAGGACATTTTGAATAAGCTCGCGTCTCCGCTTTTTTCGCTTGTCTAAATCGACCCTCCTGGCATCTTGTCGATGGTTCCCCTTTCAGGGCATTTCACGGCGGACTACGATCAAAGAAACGCAGAGAGTGATTGTTCATCTGTTGTGTGAATTTATGCGGCAAAAGTTCAAACTGAAATCTTCTCTCTTTAGAAACAGTGTTTGAAATGAGGAGCGTTGTTGTCATTATTTTACATCAATAATAGATAAATAAGTAAACGAATTACTTTGGATGTATAGTGACTTTTTTTAAGATCGTGCAAAACACAAGTAATACATGTTAAAATGTGGGATAGTAAGCACGGATTCAGTGTGCATTTAGGAATCGGATGGTAGAGGGGAAGAAGCTGTTCCTGAATTGCTGAGTATTTGCCTTCAGGCTTCTGTACCCCCAACCTGATGATAACAGTAAGAACAGGGCATGAACTGGGTGATAGGGGTCCTGAATAACGGACGCTGACAAGAAGATATCCTGGGTACTTTGTAGGCTAGTTCCCTCTTCTGGCAGGGAAAGTGCTCAGACGAGACCAGAGAGCATGGTGTCGGCCTTGCGGTGAAGAACTCGCTGCTGAAGATGGTAGAGCCTAGCGAGAAAGGGACGGAGCGGATTTTCTCACTTCGATTCCACACATCCAACTGGCCTGTAACATTGTCAGCGTCTATGCCCCGACTCTCTCCTCTACACAAGACGCAAAGGACGAGTTCTACGACCAGGTCTCAATGATGATACAGGAGATCCCAAGTCAGGAACAGTTGCTGCCACTTGGTGACTTCAACGCCAGAGTGCGCGCCGAGCACGACTCCTGGCCAAGCTGCCTGGGGCGGTATGGGATTGGCAGCATGAATGACAACGGACAACGACTACTCTTCATCCGTCAGGCTGCTGAACCAATGTGGAAAACTTCAGTGATAAACTCATTGCACAACCTTTGGATTCACTTTCAAGGACTCTACAGTTCATGTTCTCGGTTTCATATATTTATCTATCGCACTACAGTGCCTTCTATAAGTATTCACCCTCCAACCTTTTGGTCACATAATTGAATATTACAACCAGGTATTTTGATCTATTTAACCGAGCTTTGCATGCTCCATGAATTGCGTGTCACCAACACCTACTTCTAGACCAAAGCTCAGCACAAAGTTTCTTGGCGGCATCCCCGCTCCAAACACTGACACCAACTGGACCTGATAATCACAAAACGCCGTCACCTGAGAAACGTGCTCATGACTCGCTTCTTTCAGAGTGCCGGCTGTGATACGGGTCACTCTTTGGTTTGCTACAAGATCAGACTTCGGCCGAAGAAGATGCACTGCGCCAAGCCTCCAGGCAAGCAGCGCATCGATGCCAGTAAAACACACACCCGGACAAAGCTGCAGAGTTCATCAAGTCACTGGAGGATGCTCTCCTTGCAGACCCATCAGAAGCAGATGCTCAGCAGAGATGCGACTCTCTCAAGGACATTATGCACAACACTTCACTCAAGGCCTTAGGGGAAGAAACGGGGCAAGACACAGGACTGGTTTGAAGCAAGCTGAAGTAATTCATCGCTGTCATCGAAGAAAAGCGTGTTGCACTACTCCAGCACAAACGCCACCCCACCCAGGCAATACTGCAAGCGCTAAGGACAGCTAAAAGCAAGCCCCTGAAACAGTCAGACGCTTTGCAAATGACTACTGGCTACAACTATGCGAATGCATTCAGTCATCATACGATACAGGCAACACCCGTGGAGTGTACGAGGGGATCAAGAAAGGCATCGGGCCAACCCAGAGCAAGACAGCACCTTTGAAAACCATAACAGGCGAGACCATCAATGACAAAGGCAAGCAGATGGAGAGATGGGTGGAGTATTACTCTGAACTCTTCTCCAGAGAAAACAGCATTTCGGACAGCGCGCTAGACGCCGTGGAATGCCTGCCTGTCATGGAGGAACTGGATGCATTGCCGACTGCCGAAGGGCTGAGTAAAGCCATCGACAGCCTGCCCACTGGGAAGGCACCGGGATTGGATGGCATTCCACCATAGGCCATAAAGTGCGCAAAGGGCGTCCTGCTAAACCACCTGCACGAACTACTGTGCCAGTGCTGGTTTGAAGGAGCAGTGCCGCAAGACATGAGAGACTGCAACATTGTCACCATATATAAGAACAAAGGGGACAGAAGCGACTGTAACAACTAAAGGGGAATCTCCTTGTTGAGCATCATTGGGAAGGTCTTCGCCCGCGTGGTCCTGAACAGACTGCAGAAAATAGCCGAAAGCGTATTTCCCGAGTCTCAGTGCGGTTTCAGGTCAGAACGCTCCACAATCGACATGATCTTCTCCTTTTGACAGCTACAAGAGAAATGCAGAGAGCAAAGACAGCCATTCTACGTCGCTTTCATTGACCTTAAGAAAGCTTTCGACCTTCTGAGCAGAGATGGCCTGCTCAAAATCCTCGCCAGGATTGGTTGTCCCCTGAGGCTCCTCAGGATAGTTCAGTCATTCCACACAGACATGAAGGGCGTCGTTCAGTTCGACGGCTCTTCTTCAGAGGTCTTCAACATCCGCAGTGGTGTGAAGCAGGGCTGTGTGCTTGCCCCCACCCTGTTCGGCATCTTCTTCGTAGTCACGCTGAAGCACGACTTTGGAACATCAGCTGATGGTGTCTCCCTCCACACCAGATCGGACGGGAGGCTGTTCAGTCTGTCCCGGCTGAGGGCAAAAATTAAGGTTCGCGAAGCACTCATCAGAGATATGTTGTTTAGCGAACGACACGGTACTGGCAACACACTCTGAAGAGCAACTGCAACACCTCATGGACAGCTTCTCAAGAGCCTGGCAGGACTTCAGCTTGACCATCAGCCTGAAGAAAACCAATGCGTTGGGCCAAGGCATTGAGCACCCCCCGCCATAAACATCGACAACTACGAACTGTAGATAGTTCACGAGTTTACGTAGCTTGGCTTCACCATCACGGACAGCCTCTCCCTAGACCCCGAGATCAACGGACGGATCGGACGAGCAGCCACAACATTCGCCAGGCTGACAAAGGAGGCTGGGAGAACAGAAAGATGACGACGCACACCAAAGTTGCAGACTACAGGACCTGTGTCCTCAGCACACCGCTTTACGGGAGCGAGATGTGGAGCCTCTACTACAGACAATAGCGGCGTCTCAACGCCTTCCGCCTTCGCAGCCTGAGACGCATCCTGGACATCAAGTGTATTGACAGAGTCACCAACAATGAGGTCCTGCACCGCGCCCAGATACCCAGCCTCTTCACCCTGCTCCAACAACGCCGTCTCCGCTGGCTGGGCCACGTACACCGCATGTCCGACAGGAGGATCCCGAAAGACCTGCTGTACGGGAAACTGGCTTCCGGCAAGAGAGCACAAGGGCGGCCCCATCTTCCTTTCAAAGACGTCTGCAAGAGGGACAAAAAGCGCACTCTTCAGACCAAGATAACACTGGAGGACAGCGCCTTCAAGTACTGTCGCTGTCGTCTAGATTGAAGCACACGGAGACGGTTGGGGCTATCCAGCTAGTCCTTTAGGGAGGTGGATGGACAACCCACAATTGGTGGTCGCCTTCTACAGGTAAGGAGCGCCGTGAGCTTGTAACGCAAGAAATACGAGATGTAGAAGAGGAGAAGAGGTTATCTAAAACTGCTGCCCTAGACAAACAAGGGGCTTGGACCTGGTGGGAAAGTTTTGAACAACGACATCTATCTTGGAATGTTCTGTGGCAGATGGAACCGCTCCGCATTTCTTTTCTATGCAGAGCAGCGTTGCTCCCAACACCTGCCAACCTCAGCACCTGGCATGAAGATAAGACAGTCTGGTGTGTTGCTTGCGGCGAGAAGGGAACACTTCAACATATTTTGAGTGAATGCGGGGTCAATATTTCCAGCTGTATGTACACTTGCAGACATAACAATGTTCTCAAAGTTGTAACAGAAGCAGTTAAGCAGAGAGTACTGCATCACAACTTATCTCATGCCCCATGCTGCACAAATCATTTGTGAAAGAAGGCTCCAAGTCAAGGGCGTACAGTTCAGGCTCACGATCAAGCATACTTTCTTCATCCAATGATTGGTGTGTCAAGGCCGACCAGGACGGGAAAGGAAGTTTCCCGGAGCAAATATCTTTCACCACATTGCATTTATAATCCAGTTATAATTGTACGGTCTGACACCAGTAGAGATCTGGCTATTGGTGAACTCACAGTCCCCTGGGAAGACAACATCGATGTAGCCCATGAGCTCAAGTTAACTAAGTATGCAGAATTAAGATCAGAGTGCAGAGACAGAGGGTGGAAGTTCTCATGCTATCCATTCGCAGTAGATTGCCGTGGCTCTGTTACGTTCACTTTCCAGCAGTGGCTGCGTGACCCAGGCTTCACCATAAGAGAGATCAAGCCAACCAGCAGGGCTGTAGCTGAAGCAGCAGAGGCAGGATCGCCATGGGTGTGGACCAAGTACGTCCAGAGGGGAAGATGGTCGGAGAGTGAATCCATCTTTTGCAAACCCTTCAGTAGTTGCTCAGACACCTGAAGAGCAGACTATCTGTTGGATGGAAGCGACCAACAACTCTGATAGAGGCAGATGCCAAGTTTTGCAGCTCACCAGTGGGAGGTGGTGCTTTAGCACTGCTGGCCCACCACCTCGAGGGAGTCTTCATCATAAGCGGGCCGAAACTCCTGCAGACAGGTAGCAGATCAACTGGTGATCCCACTAGTGATAGCACAGGATAGTTAACATGCTAGTCCAAGCGCATTGTCAACTCTTGGAGGAACGGATAGATTTTACTGAATGACATGGCGCGCTGGAGCTACACAATGGCCTGCTTTTTGTGTGTGTGTTTGTGTCGCTGGGTTGAAAGAAATGAGTAAACAGGCCCTCTGTGTTTCTATGGGATGTCCCACTCGGTGTCGGAGAATGTATCCATCGGTGGTTGCAGCCCAGGTTTTCCGAAACTGCGTTGAAATATGTCTGAGTGACCAAATGCAGCATTACTTTTGTATTTTTGAAACAAAGTAGTTATATGCAACCTGTAGTTTATTCATAAAACAATAATATTCTATTTTATGTTCGAATTTAATTTTGTCATTCAAATATATATGCTACTTACGGATATAGCCACATGGAATAGTGTCACTCTGCGGCCAGGCTAACAACAGTCACACAGAGCAGAAGCCACATATAACACATAAGAAAATAAAGAACTATAATGTATCAGTAAAATACAGCCACACAAACCCTGAGTCCATGACTGTTGCAAGATTCTGTAGTCGAACACTGTACACCTTATCTGCTACCCAGTGAATAATGGGGTGGTGGTGGTAGGGGGAGAGGGCAGCACCGGCATTTGTTCGGACGCAGCCGCGCAGCACCTCTGCTGGATCGTACCGAATGTGACCGCACTCCGCTGCAGGGCTGTAAACAAGCGATACCGTGGCTTGAGGGCCGGCGCTTGCTATGACCGAAGCCACTCAGCCACCCCTGCTCTCCGCCAATAAATCAGGGAATCGGAGTTGCAGCTTTCCACATTAACAATGTCCAACAGGGTCTTGCGATACAAAGAAAAGCTGTTAAGATATCACGTGCTGTTTAACAACACAGAGCCTTGTGGCACTGACTTCTCCAACCCCTCTCTCACGCAGGCAGCAAGACGATACGCGTCTAGCTCCTCCACTTCCTCGGCCAACCAGCAACTCGGTGACGGGGTAACACTGCGGTACCTCAAGTTCTTATTTGCAAAAGCATGTTGTGATCTCTAAAATACATTTACAAAGGTCAATAACATCTTCGATTGCGCCACCATCTTATCTGCATATTCTGTGTGTTGTCTGAATCAAAAGGACGGTGAAGGGACAGCAAGATTTCCATTGCATATTTACCTCCCCGTACATGCGTACTTGGCAATAAACTCGACTACACCCCACCATACTCAATGAGAATGATGTGATGATATGGACCAAAGTAATCGAGGTGATATAGGCAAATTTATTGATAGGGAACTGGTGCCCTGTGTGAGGAATATGAAGTCAGTCACTTCTATAGAAGAGACAGAAATTGTAAGGGAATGAGATGGTGAGCGAGGTATTGCAATAGAGTGGGGACTGAGGGGGAGCACATGTGCGTTATATTAAGAGGGGAAAGAGTGAAAGTGACCTCACACAGTTATTTCGGGCTGTACTGAGATTACATCTGTAATATGATATAAAATCCTGAACTCTCGCTCACACACGGGTTATAGAGAGAAGAGATCAAATTGGAGGAACAAAACGAGTAAGACAGTGTCTGCAGAAGGAAATACACAAATACACGATCGACATTTCAAGTCGACATCCCCTGCCCCTTAAGGATTATACGTAAAGGGCAGATGGTCAGCATGGAGAGGAAAAGTGGTGCAGCAAGGAAAGGACAAGAGAATCTAAGTGAGCAGGTGTGATAGTCCGGATGCTCCTATGTCACAGAGATCGGTGTTTGGACCATCGTTATTCATTATATATATATATCAATGATGTGATTATGATCAATACCTATGCAGGTGAAACATAATTGGAATGTACTGTTGATATTGCGAAAACTTATTGTAAATTATCGGGGATCTTGATCAGTTCGAGAAGTGGGTGGAGACGGGCCGAATGGATTTCAATACAGATAGGTGTGAGATGGTGCATTTTGGAAAACAAATCTGGTTTGGACTTGCGCTATGAATGGTAGAGCGATAGAGGGTGTGATGTAATAGAATGACGTGGGGTATAAATGCAAATTTCGCTCAATGCGACGTCACCGGGTGGTGAATTCTGTCAGTCAAGTTGCCCTTCATCAGTTAGGGCATTGAATAATTTATTAGTAGGACATTGTTTCATTACTTTTTATTGAGATGCAGCCATCTGCTCTGCCCATTAAACCGCCCATGCTCACACGAGCCCAATCTCCAGCCGGTACGTCTTTGGACGGTGGGAGGAAACCGTAACACGCTGCCACGGCAGGAATCTACAAACTCCATACAGGCAGTCGCGGGAATTGAACCTGTGTCGCCAGAACTGTAGGGTGCTGTACTAACCACCACGCGACCTGTGCTTGTAGTACTATGTGCAATTCTGTTCTCCGTATGATGCACAAGACTTGGTTAGACCGGAAGGTGTGCATAAGAGTTTTAAGATGAAGTTGTCAGTACTAGATGGTATTAGTTACAGGGAAAGGATGGCCAATCCATGCCTTTATTCCTTGGAATATAGGGGAATGAGCAGCGAATTTACAGAACTGCTTTAAATTATGAAGGACAGCGATAAGATAGATAGAAACAGACATTTCCCGAAGTCAGGGCAAACGAAAAGTAGGGAAATAGAATTACTGTGAAATATTGTAGAGAGATTCAAGTTTTAAATGGTGACACCTGTTACAGAAAACTAAGAAGTTTCTACAGAAATAGAGAACCGTCTGTAATGTAATTTCGGGATAATGCTGTTACAAGGGAGCGCTGGAAGCGGACCCAAAAGCAAGACACAGACATTGGAGTTCTAGGAACAGGACTAGGTTTCTCAAGAAAGCAAGGGAAGACACGATGCTGGACATGGACACAGGCCCTGGACGAGACACGGACACCGGGCCTGGGCTAGAACATAGACGAGGAAAGCGGGACATGGACAAGGAACTTGGAACTATGAGACTGGACTAGGACTCCGAGACAGAGACTGGACAGGGACCCGGAATATGGGTATTGACTCGGGCTCGGAACCGGGATCCAGCCGAGGACTCGCGACTAGGTACAAACTAGACACTAGAGAGTACAGGGAATACGAAGCCTGGGCTGGGACTGGACGATGTACTTGGACGTGACGTGGGCAGGACGAGGGACTCCTGGGCAAGACGGGGGACTCCTATGCAGGACGAGGCTCTTGGACCAGATTTGGCTTGGCTCTTAGACTCTGATTGGTTCGGCTCTTGGGTACAGAGCCGGAACTCCTCCACGGAGCGCAGGGCCTGAACCGTTTCTTGGCTGAATGGCCGGGACCCTTTCTTGGGAGCAGGACGTAGGGCCGGGATTCTTACGCAGCACACAGAGTCAGTTCCCCTCCACAGAACACTGAACACGAAGAAACATTTCTCTACTCAGGGTAGTGGCAAACGGCCGGATCTATCCAGAGGAGGCGAGGACACAAAGACACAGTTCTCAACACAAGGTAGCGGCAAACGGCCGGACCCACCTAGTGAAGGCGAGGACACAAAGAATCATTTCCAAACAACGACAGACTATTCGGTATCTTGGCACAGCAAGCCCCTGGTCTTGCTCTGGCGGTTGAACAGGCAATGCTTCAGGCGAAGGTTGTAGGCGAGGCTTCAGGCGAAGGTCGCAGGTGAGGCTTCAGGCAAGGCTTTAGAAGGAAGGGAAGGTAAGGGAAGGGAGCAGTCCTGCAAACAATCCCTGGTTTGCAGAGATATTTATGTGCCAGACCGAAATGAGAATCAGCTGCCTCAATTAAAGCACCGAACAGAAGAAGGGAGATAACAGGAAAACCCGGAACAAAGATCGATTGACCGGACTGTGAACCGGAATGCGGACTTCACGGACCGGTGCATGACAGTATCAACCCGCCTCCCATAGCAGCCTCCTGGCGACCTAACTGGCTTTCTTGGACTAAGGACGACTGGGGCGGGTGAATGGGGTATTCAACAAGAGGGAACCCAGGTTGGTGAGAGTAAAACAATAGTGTCTGGGTCGCTTGGCCCATGCTTGGATGGACTGTTCTGTTGCAAGGTGGCGCTGGTAGCGGACCCATAAGCAAGACACAGACACTGGAGTTCTAGGAACAGGACTACGTTTATCTAGAAAGCAAGTGAAAAAAACGATGCTGGACATGGACACAGGCCCTAGACGAGACAAAGACACTGGACCTGGGCTAGGGCATAGACTAGGAAAGCTGGACCCGGACGAGGAACTTGGAACTAAGAGACTGGACAGAGACCCGGAACATGGGTCTTGAATCTGGCTCGGAACCCGGATCCAGGCGAGGACTCGGGACTAGGAAGAGACTAGACACTAGATAGTACAGGGAATGCGAAGCCCGGACTGGGACTGGACGAAGCACTTGGACGTGACTTGGGTAGAACGAGGGACTCCTGAGCAGGACGAGGCTCTTGGACTAGGTTTGGCTTGGCTCTTGGACTAGGCTTGGTTAGGCTCTTGGGTAAGGAGCCAGGACTCCTCCACGGAACGCAGGGCCGGGACATTTTTTTGGATGCAGGGCCGGGTACCTTTCCTGGAGGCAGAACGTAGGGAGGGGACTCGTACACAGCACACAGATCCAGGACCCCATCCTTGGGAACATCTAAAGGTAGCGGCAAACGACCGAACCTACCTGGAGAAGGCGTGGACACAAAGGGACAATTCCAAACAACGACAGACTGTTCCTTATCTTGACACAGTCTTGCTCTGGCGGTTGAACCTGACGGCGTTACAGGCGAGGACGCAGGAGAGGCTTCCGGCGAGGCTTCAGGCAGGGCTTCAAGCAAGGCTTCACAAGGAAGGGGAAGGGAAGGGAAGGGAACAGCCCAGCAAATAAATCCCTGGGATGCAGAGGTATTTATATGCCAGACCGAAATGAAAATCAGGTGCCTCAATTAAAGCACCCAACAGAACAAGGGAAAAAATAGGAAAAGCCGGAACAAGGATTGATGGACCAGACCGTGAACCGGATTCCGGATTTCAGACTTCACTCACCGGATCATGACAAATTCACTGAACAATTATGTGTATGCAGTCGAATATATAAAAATACAAGAACACAGAGGAAAATTAGGCTACAAGAACAGTAACAGTTCTACACCCCAATCCAAACAGATGTTAAAATCTGAATTTCGGCAGAGGGAACAGATGCAATTACGTTGTCTAAAAGACAATTAGTTGGGCATATAAGTAGGCGAGGCCTGTAAGGATATGATTCTGATGTGGACTATTGGGGTGATATCACGTGGGCCAATACAAGTTTGTCTGACATACAAAGGCCGAACTGTTGTATGTATATATGACTTCTGCATTTCAGTATTGTTGAAATATTAACCGTGTTCCCCTCATGTGAAAACTGATTATTTCCTCTTCGCTCTTCAATCTGTTTCAGGGTCTGAGCGCAGGTCTTCAGTCCGACCTTGATAAAGGACTTGAGGTCTCAGCGGGAATAGAGACCGGGCCTGAGTGTATGAAGATGTGAACATTACAATGAATTAGCATCCCCTGTCTCCGATTACACACCCCGCCCCGTCTTGTGCTGTAACGCAGCCGCGCTCCTGGTATACCACTAGTCCCAGCCAATTTAGCGAGCCCTTGCTTATCGCTGTGATATCAGCGTGTCCTGTTAGGACGGACCCGGATATATGGTCTTCTGCAGATATTCGGGGCTGAGTTGCACAGACGTGGGGCCTTTTGTTTTTGGAAACTGACAGTGATACTTGTTGTCTTGAGGATCTTGTTTATCTTGATTGCAGCAGTGACGTTAAATTGCTGAAAAATTCTACAACTGGCTGGAAGACCTCAAAGCCAGACACCGCAACATACACCACCCACACCCCCCCCCCCCCCCCCCCCCACACACACACACACACACCCACACACACACACATTAAAGGAAGATTTCGTAATATGAGTTCAGTGAGTCACAGCACCTCAGATTTTATTGACAGTCCGGAACATCTCAAAGGTTTGATTGTTCAATACAAAAGTACGGAAGGGCATGAATGCAGGACGGCCGGACTTTGTAATCCCCTGAATGAGTTATGTTCAATACAATATAAGGGAAAGGAATTGGGGCCGGATCTGTTCCCACACAGGAAGATGAAGAAGAGATTGCTGCAAAGTCTCGTAGTTGGTTGGGGTGCTGACCCAGAGTTCACGCGGAGACTAATTCTGTGCCCCTGTGAGTGGCAGGAAACTGACAGGCCTCACATTGAGAGTATGCAGCGGGTACAGTTGAAAACAATAAAAATAAGGCGCAGAGTTAAACACAAGGAGAAGCTCGCGGTGAAGCAAAAGGGGACAAGGAATTACAATTAACACATGACGATTTTGAAAGGAAGCGAGATCAAAGGACATGGCGCTGTGTGGCTGGAAGAAGTGGAAATGAATTGCATGAAAATACAGTTGAGGCTTCATAAGGCATTAGTCAGACAACATTTCTAGTACTTATGTTACCTTTATTTAAGAATAGATGTCTATCATTGCAGAGGCGCAGAGGAGAGTCAGAGAGAATTCCGCAAGTTGAAGTTTTATCATATGAGGAACTTTTGATAGCTTTTGTTCTGTACTTTCTGGCGTTTAGAAGAATGAGTTGGGCGTTGGGGTGGGGAGGAGTCTCATGGAAACGTAGTGAATGTTAAAAATCCTAGACAGTAGATGTGGAGGGGATGTTGCATACAGGGGGCGGGAGAGCACAGTCTCCAAGTAAAAGAGCATTCATTCAAAGCAGCGATGAGGAATAATTTATCTCTCCAGAGGGTGGTGAATCTGTTGATTTCAGTGCCATAGACGGCTGTGGAGGCCAGTGCCTAGGAGGGGTAAGTCGATCGGTGGTGAGGAGGGAATTTTTGAAACAGTTGGGCAACTGTCTACGGAGGGCTGGGATCTACCGGCCCTCGAACCATAGGGTTGACTCCACACTGTTCCATATGCGCTTCAACAGAGACCTTGTACTGATACCGCAACAGTGCCCGACTCTCTCCCCGGTGCTAGGGCAGGGAACCCGGGAAATGTAATGTGACCCACAGACACCCCCTGTTCCAGACGTCACAATGTGCCCTGTGCAAGGTGAACCTGAACATCATACTTCAGCCATTGCAAAAACTCTCAATGATCATCACGCTTTTCTCCCTGTCCACAGAGTGGAACACCTAGCGTTTTCCACACGTGGAGTGATTGATCATTCTATGTCGGTACCACACTGTAGGTGAAACCCACCTCTCCTGCACCCGATCGTACCTTTCATTGTGTACCGGCCGGGTTGAAAGCAAGCTGACTGCCCAGCATTTGCTGTTCGCAAAAGCCTACCGGCCGAATAGTCTACCAATCCTACCCCAGGGAAAGACGGCTACCGTGGTCCGTGGCAATTCTCGCTGGCACTGCTCCTCGTACATTATCCGCATTCGGCGGAATATAAACAACTCTCTACGAGGTGTGGGTCCACCCGCAACGGCTTATTTATAGAAAATATGTTTCCGTTTAACTTCTACATCAAAACAACGAATAACACCGGAACTAGCAAAATTAATTAACACATATTAATTTAAAATAGTCCAATCCTCGGTAAGGAGAACTTCTTTTTTCTTGCTTTGCCTACCGTCCTGGAACAACTTTATGGTATCAGTGGACGTTTAGGACAGTCTGAGCCCGCAGGAAAGAGAGATTCGAGAGACTGAGCGTCAGGACGGTGATTCCATTTAGTAACAGTATTAATACAAGCGTCAGCGATTGTTGTTGTAATCAGTGATGTCACTGGATGACGAGGGGGCCGGAACCCACATGCTGATAATCCCCATGATAAGTGTAAACATCGGCAAGAGTAAGGATGCAGTTAATCCGAAGATGCTGCGTGTGTCTCGGAAGGTCATTCTGCGGCTCTCTCTCAATATTCAGATCCGCAGCAACAAGCCCATTTTATTATTGACATCAACCGAACAGATACGGAAAATAGTTCCTACGTTTACACCTGCCCCTGCGACGTATGGGAACAAAGAGTGCGATCTGTTAAAGTTCGCTGAAGGCTGAATTTTAGTGGGAACTGCGCACGTAATGTTTAAGCTTCGAAAGGGCGCAGAAAAGATTCACAAAGATGTAATTGGAACTTGGAGTTTGAGGTAAAAGGGAAGTATGGATAGTCTGATATTTTTTTTGTTCTGGGGTAGAGCCTGAATGGTGAATATATAAAGATTTATATAAACCACGATTAGACAGCATAGTGTAGACAGTCAGCATTTCTCCCACCGAGTGAATTCCAGGACTAGTAGTTATATTTTTATGCGCATACGTGACGTTTTAAAGTGGTTCCCGAGCAACACATTTTTTAGTGTGGTGGGCACAAGGAACGAGATGACAGTCAAAATAGTTCAGGCAATGTAATTGGAATGTCTCTTTGGCATTTGGACAAGATCATGTTTTGAAAGTTTGAGAGGATTGTTGTGTAAACACAGGGAAATAGGAGTCATTCAGGAAGGCACCCGCTTCGTCACGTTCAATCCTCATGACAATGAGCTGTGTTAAATCAGGCAGACAGTTCGACAAGATTGAAGGGCATTGAAGCTTGTGGAAGATAAATGCGAGATTGCTTTGCCTCAGTACCCTTTAGACCAGGTGAGAATCAGCTTCTCGCGTCCCGTGTTAATATCCTGAATATATCGGTTTTCACGCAATCCCGGCATTGTGGGGATGGGGTTCTCGAGCGTACTGTGCAGTGTTGGTGATAGTATTACCTCCCTAAGATATGAACCATATTGAGGTTTAATTAAAAAGTGAATGTGGGTCATCTGTACATGATTTCAGAAAATCAATTTGAAAAGCAATCCATCGTGTGCTTATTTATTAGTTTTCACAGAAGGTACTCAAATATTTAGGTGTTGATCTCTGTCTTCTGTAAGGGCTAATTTCTATAAACTGGCATATTGCGGGGTTTGGAGGCGGTTGTGCAGTATTCGTAAAGTTTTTGCCCCTCTTTTTCGCTGTCTCAGACGATACAAATTGGCAGATCGGGAAATGTGGAATGAGAATGTCATTGACTGTAACTCTCTGCTGCTTTACAGAGATGCAGTGTTGGGCTCAAATAGTTTGGTTTCTTTAACATTGAAATGACTCTTGTCCTAATTCAATACTCTATTCCATCCGGCCAATTCCACGCAATCATACATTTTATTTCTACGTTGAGCTAATTCTTATCAGATACGAATGAGACACTTTCAGTTACCAAGCATTGCGATGTTTTAAATGAGATATTTTTTTACCTTTTTATCAAAATAAAAGCGGAGATCCTTTACAAAATGTTTCCTGTTGTAGGACGTGTGCGAGCTGGAGATGAATTCTACTTAGGGGAGAGAGCCTTCGATGAACTTACATTTGTCTTGGTCAATGCCCGTATCAGCGTCCAAGGAGACATTATCAACGACTTCAACTCTCCCCTGAAGTTAGTTTGGGTCACTGCATAAGTACACGTGTTTATACAGGAACTCATGTTCGTGAGCAGAGTCCCGGTTTGAGCAGCTATAAATCGGGCAGAGTAATAGTCGCGATCAGAATACATGGTTTGACTAGCGATAAAATTGGTCACTGTCGACGGCAGCCAAAATAGCATGAAGCTGCCCGACACACAGAACAGTAACATGATGCCCTTTTTTCTGTTCTCCATTTCCGTGTCACGTTCAGTCGTACTTTTATGGATTCGGAAGCCCCTCCGAGATTTGCTGGCCACCAAGATATGCCTGGCTGTCATCGCATTAAATAGAAATATTAAACCAAATACGCACAGCAAGTTTCGAAAGGATTTGAATCTGCTGAACGCGACAAAAGTTGGAGAGTTTAAGATGTCCAATTTCGGGAGAATACCCCAAGAAATATTTCCAACTATTTGTTGAGGTTGAAATGCAAACAAGAAGGGTATATTCTCCAAACAAGCTACTGCCAGTATTACTGCCGCCAGAATTCTGGCAATCTTCACTCTGCAGTATTTTGTTTTAAACTTCTGACAGCATATGGAAACATATCGATCACCGGTGAAGGCCACGGTGTACCACAGTGATAGATCCAGAGTGACTACCACCAGGTAGACCGTGGCTTTAAGGACTTCCGTATAATGCAGAAATGAATTTGACAGGCGGAATATTAAAATCTCATAGACAAGGACATTGATGAGAATGACCAATAAATCTGCCACAGCCATCATCGTCATGTAGGCAGAGATGCATTTGGAAAGACCGCATTTTCCCCGGGAGAGAATAATAATTGTTAACAAATTGGCTGCAACAGAAAAAATAAACAACAACAGAATAAGACGTCACTATAGGAGGAAGACAAGTGAATATTACAACTTGTTTTGAAATATGTTCGGATGGGTTTCTGTTTAGTCCGTGCACACCGATGGTCTGAGAGTGAGCATAGGCAAGGCAAAAAGACACTTCGCATTGTGATCTTCACCAGCTGGAAACGGGCTGAAAAAATAGCAAGTGCTACTGGAAGCCTGGGTAATGTGCTGCTCTTCATGAAGACAAACCAGGCTACCATTGCATGCCGAATGGTCGGGTGTGAGCTTCTCGGTACAAAAGAAAATGAACTGTAAATACAGATCTATCATTCATTTAAAGTGAAACAACTGGTGAATGAGTGACACGGTGAGCTTTTTTGCACATCACCCATCACAAATCAGGACTTTGAGCACTGCGGTTGAGTTATTGAGTTAAATTGTACAATACATAATTGAAGCAGAATTCCTTGTATTGTTTACATTTCTAGTCACCTTAGTACGGGAATTATATTAAAATTACTGACAGAGTTCAGAATATTTACAAGGATACTGCGGGGACAGAAAAATCTTTGTATACATTAGGGATATAGTTCGTGTAAATATATTCCAGCCTTTTCTACTCAGGTTGTGTGAAACTATTTTGAAGGACCTCAGGATTAGCGTGGAAGTTGAAATGTTGCTGGGGTAATCTGAAAGAAGTTATTTACTCAGAAGGTGCTGCGAGTATGGAAACAGCTTCCTGCGGAGTGGAGGATGCGGGATCTATTGTACCACGTAAGATAAGTTTGGATAGGGCCAAGATGGGAAGGAGGTAGACGAGTGTTAGTCAGGTGCTGGTTGAGAGGACAACAGAGGTTCAGGTCGCTAAGGCGGGCCGAATGGCCGCTTTTTGTGTTGTAGTACACTTTTACTCTCTGACAGGGACGATGAAAAATACATTACCTACTGAGCGAAACACTACTGCTCTTTCAGGAACGGTATCCCTCCGATCTTTTTGCATAGGACATGAGGAGACGCCCTCATGTGTCCAGAAGAAAGTCTTCTCAGCGGCCATGTAGACAGGTAAGGATACAGCGCCCATTGAGCAGCTTGTGTAATGGATACATTGTGGTGCATCTTCTGATCATACTTCATAAAAAAAAAACGTTGTCCTGCAGAGGCCCATTAGCTGTTAGACAATGTATTAATACGACTTACCGGGTAAACCAAACACCACTAGAAAAGGGTAGCAACCGTATTTCATCTGTAGGATCGGCGGTCGACGCATTTTCAATTGCTTGAATTATCTCCCGTTGTGCAGTTCACATCGGCGTATGACTTGGATCACGATACCCTGCTAATTTATAGGAAACACGAATTCTCCGTCACGGGTAAGCGGGTTGTGCAATAAATGACGTTACTTGCAGCCAATGAACAAACAAGGGTTGATGTTCCGCTCCAGTGACACCTGGTCTCCAGTTGACAGACTGTGCAGCTGGATCATGAAGCTCCTTCACTCACATTCCACAACAGAACAGTGCCACCCCTCCCCCAGGGAGTGACGTCAGCGCTCCCCTCGCCTGCCGAGAGCATCGCTCCAGCCCCAGCCTTTTGCTGTATCACAGTCATTCAGTGAATAGGTCCTGCTCCGTTCAATAACTGCAATTGTTACACAGCTTCTGCTGATTCCTACTGACTATAATATTACTGATGTTGCGCTTGCCTTTATATTTCACATAATAATTCTTCAACAACATTTATCATGATGCGTCAAGTCTAATCTCAATCTGTTAGTCTTCATCTAACCGTATAGGTTGTGATTCCTTCCTGAATGTGACATCATTTAAACCAAACAATTGATGCAGCATCCCGGCAGTGGTGTAGTGACCCTACTCTAACATTACTAATGATGCATTCTGTTATTGCTGGTGGAGATTCACGGTTATATCCAATAAGGTTACTCCAAACAAGCAGATATAAATCATCTCCAACAGGACTGAAGATGCTAATATTTAAGCGTTTAGAGTCGCATGTGCATCCACATTACTTTGGTGCGGGTACCAAAGCATCTTGCACTGATGGAACTTTTCATCAGAGAGATTGCAAAGTTGCACCTTTACTGGGCAATCGACATTACCAATGAAATAGAAGAGGTTTCCAGTGAGATTGTCTTTCTATTAGCAGAGCTTAGTATGACCAGAATATTCGCTACGATATTCAGGATTTAAAGAGCCATGTGGAAGATTGTCTTACACCTTTTCATCTGCAAAGTCTATGGTCGATAAGGAACTTCCGACATGACGCACTACTGGGGGTAGGGAGACACAAAATGTTGTTTATTTTTTCGTTATGATCTTAAAAAATATTATATAAAAAATTACCGGCTCAATGGTGGGACCGGGGATTAATCTGCTTGAGCGGAGCAACGTCGGCGCCTCAGCAGGTGCCAGACTACAAGTGCGAGTAGGGATGCAAATTGAACATTATCAGTGATGCCCACTTCTGAAAAGTACATTTTGTAAATTAGATGAATTGGCGCAGTGTGGTAATGAACCACAATATGTATGTGCGCTAGCAGACACTGTATGTAATATTAAGCGAGAGTACGTCAACAACCATGCAGAACGGCCACTATTCGTGAGATCATGTCCATAGATGGTCCACGTACAAATGTGTGCCAAGGAGAACATCGGAGTTCGGTCGATGATGTGTGATATTCTGTTTCCTTTCGGAGCTGAGGTAAATCAAATATCAAGTCCATCTCAATGCCGGGGATATTTAAATTCAGCAATTCACTACAAACATATCAGATAGTTTTGTAAATAAGCACGTTCGCCAATATGAGCACAAGCCACTGAAAATGTCCTTCATCATTTAAATCAGGCAGAAGGCAGCAGTGGTTGGCTGCCAGTGAGTAGTGGTGTTCCTCAGAGGTCAGTATTGGGAAAGCTACTTTTCAAACTGTTTCTCAATGATTTGGATAATGTAATTGATGGCTTTGTGGAAAGGTTTGCAGACGATACAAACATTGCAGGAGGGGTAGGTAGTGTTAAGGAAGCAATGTGATTACAGCAGAACTCAGACAAATTGCAAGAACGGGCAAAAATGTGGCTGATGAATTACAGCGTGGAGTAAAGAATGATCATCACTGTGGTACAAGAAACAACAGTGCGGACTGTTATCAAAATAGGGTGAAAATCAAACATCAGGATGCAGAGGAGCTTAGGAGTCCTTGTGCAAAACTTGCAGAAAGATTAAGTTAAAGGCTGAGTCTGTGGTGAAGAAGGCAAATGCAATGCAAGCATTTACTTCAAGAGTAACAGAATTTAAAAGCAAGGAGATAACGCTGAGCCTTTATAAGTCACTAGTCAGGCCGCTCTTGGAGTGTTGTCATGAACTATGGGCCCCATATCTCAGAAAGGATCCGTTGTTATTGGAAAGAGTCGAGAGGACATTCACGAGAATGTGTCCGGGAGTGACTGGGTCGGCATATGGAGAGCGCTCCGCAGTTTTGGGTCTGTGTTCACTGAAATTTAGAAGTATACACTGAGACCTAAGGAATTTTGAAAGGACTAGATATGGTGGATGTGGAAAGGATGTTTCCTATGGTTGGGGTACACAGACGAGGGCACATCGACAACGTTGATAGACCACTTATTGGAACAGAGGCAAAGAGGATTTTTTTTTTTAGCTGTAGAGTAGTGGATCTGCGGAGAACTCTGCCACAGACTGAGGTGGAGGCCAAGTCCATGGTGATATAGTGGCATGCAAACGTTTGGGCTCCCCTGGTCAAAATTTCTGTTACTGTGAATAGTTAAGTGAGTAGAAGATGAACTGCTCTCCAAATGTCATAATGTTAAAGACAAATCATTCGTTTCAACATTTTAAACAAGGTGGGTGTATTATTTTTGTTTTGTGCAATTTTACCGTGAAAAGGGGAAGGGAGAACGATGCAAATGTTGTAGCACCCCAAGAGATATGAGCTCTCAGATAACTTTTCCCAATGTCTCAGACCATAATTAGCTTGTTAGGGCTATGGCTTGTATACAGTCATCGTTAGGAAAGGCTAGATGATACAAATTTCAAAGCTTCATATATACCCTGACTCTTCGAACCTTGTCCCAACAATCAGCATCCATGGGCTCCTTTAGGTAGCTGCTAAGCACACAGAAAATTAAAATAAATGATTTCCCCAAAGCTGGAGAAGTCTGTAAGAAGATAGCAAAGCGTTTTCAGGTAGCTGTTTCCTCAGCTCGTCATGTAATTAAGAAATGGCAGTTAACAGGAACGGTGGGGGTGAAGTTGAGGTCTGGAAGACCAAGAAAATTTTCCGAGAGAACTGCTCGTAGGATTGATAGAAAGGCAAATCAAACCCCCGTTTGACAGCAAAAGACCTTCAGGAAGATTTAGCAGACTCTGGAGTGGTGGTGCTCTGTTCTACTGTGCAGCGACACATGCACAGATATGACTTACATGGAAGAGTCATCAGAGGAAAACCTTACCTGCGTCCTCCCCACAGAACTCAGCGTCAGAAGTGTGCAAAGGAACATCTAAACAAGCCTGATGCATTTTGCAAACAGGACCTGTCGACTGATCAAGTTAAAAGAGAACTTGGTGGCCGCAATGAGCAAAGGTATGTTTGGAGAAAAAAGAGTGCAGAATTTCAACTGTTAAGCACGGGGGTGGATCAATCATGGTTTGGGCAGGTGCTGCAGACACTGGCACGGGAACATTTACTGGTGGAGGGAAAAATGAATTCAATTAAAATCTAGCAAATTCTGGAAGCAAACATCACATTTTCTGTAAACAAAAAAGCTGAAGATGAAAAGAGGATGGCTTCTACAACAGGATAATGATCCTAAGCACACCTCAAAATCTACAATGGGCTACATTGAGGCGCAAGCTGAAGCCCTTGGCATGGCCCTCACAGTCCCCCGACCGAAACATCATCGAAAATCTGTGGATAGAAATCAAAAGAGCAGTGTGTGCAAGACGGCCCAAGAATCTCACAGAACTAGAAGCCTTTTGTAAAGAAGAATAAGCGAAAATCTCCCAAGCAAGAATTGAATGACCCTTAGCAGGTTACAAAAAGCGTTTCCAAGTTGTGACACAGGGTGCCCAAATTTTTGCTTCGGGACCTTTTCCTTTTTTGTTATTTTTTAAACTGTAAAAGCTGGAAATTAAACAAAAAGTAATCTTGCTTACATATTAAAGAAATGTGTCATCTGCTTGGAAATCAGGTCATCTTTTACTCGCTTACTTTTATACCTGCGGAAGATTATAACTTTATTGTAGTCGATCTGTGCTCAGCACTTTTCTCCTTTGTACAAGGACAGCCAGTATTTAATTGCCTTATAAGAATCTGCCACAGTTTAACACTTCCTTGCACATTTGGCGATAAGAGGGCACAGGGTGAATTTGGAGAAAATGCAGTTTTGCCAAGATACTGTCCAGCACCACGGATTCCAGCTCAGTGAAGGTAGGCGAAGTTTGGGAAGCAATCGAATGAAAGCAATAAAGCAAGTCCTGGTCACGAAAACGAAAGTGGTCATTTTTACCTTTCCTGGGAGTGGAAGGCTGCTGTCGACAGTGACATCACGAATTCCGGAAGAAAGACAGATTATTGCGTTCTACTGTGTTGCAAACGTTGCTCCCCTCCGTCATGGACTGGACACCCACCCAAAAGGGAGAAAACCTTCCATAACCTCAAGCGGGCTTTAGTCTCAGCTCCCGCTCGGGTTACCTAGCAAGAGCAAGCACTTTCAACAGTACAGTGTCATGCAACATTTTGGGACCCCCCGGTCAAATATTCTGTTACTGTGAATAGCTGAGCGAGTAAAAGATGAACTAATTTCCAAAAGGCATAACGTTAAAGATGACACATTTTTAAAAATATTTTAAGGAGGATTACTTTTTTCTTTTAATTCCCATCCTTCACAGTTTCACACTAACAAAAAATGAAAAAGCTCTAAGCGAAAGTTTGGACACCCTGCATGGTTGGGCGAAGCATAAGGACAGGACTAGAACACGAAGCCTTGACTTGGACAGGACGAGATTCTTGGAGTTGCCTAGGACAGGACAAGGTTCTTGGACAGGACGAGAGACTCTAGCACAGGATAAGGGAATCCCCAGCACCGGGCTGAGCGAGGTACTCCTGGGCTGGGCGAGGCATAAGGACAGGACTAGAACACGAAGCCTTGACTTGGACAGGACGAGAGACTCCAGCACAGGACAAGGGAACACCAGCACCGGGTTGAGCGAGGTACTCCTAAGCTGGCAAACAACACGAAACCTTGACTTGGTCGATGGAGAGACAGGAGTGCAGAGCCTTGGTCGAGGGAGAGACAGGAACATGGAACACAGAGCCGGAACCCCTTTTGGGAACAGGACGTAGGGCCGGGACTCATTACACAGAATGCAGAATACGACGGGACGGTTCCCAACAAAAGAAGCAAACGGCCGGACCTGCCTAGCGAATGCGTGGACACAGAATCATCAAATACATGTATTTTCTTTAAAAATCCCGTGTTAAGAAAGAGTTAAATTAGTCAAAAATCACATTTGATCCTCCCTTGGCGGGCGTAAAATGGGAGACAGAGAACAACGGTTCTGAAACAGAGCGGCATTAGCTTGGAAAGTGGAAGTTTTATAAGAGAGAAAAGGACTATCAGCCTTCTGTGGAAACATGCTCTCATGTTAGACAGGAGTAGCAACTAGACAGGAAAGGCAGACATGGGGAGGGAGGGAAGACAGGGAGTGAAAGTGAGAGAGGGAGACAGATACAGAGAATAATGGAATTAGCTGTTGGGAAGTGTGTTCTCTCCAGCACAATGTGGATCAGATCAGTGAGTGGCCGATAATCGTTCTTTGCACATAGTCCTTCTGTGCCTTTACAAGTGGCTGACTGGTAGTTATCATGTCATCCTGATATATTAGTAGTTTAATGATATTCGGCATGTGAAGGTTGTCTCAATTTGCTGCGAAATCCTGATGCTGTTGAATCAGAAAGGAAGAAGAAAAATAAAATATTTTCCTTACACCTTATACCCGTACCCATATTCCATACAAGAAATCACGCCGCAATAATAATGACTTTGTCACTGTCTGGCAGCTGATGCTGTTCCGCTGGGTGTATCGTGTCAGTGTGATAGGATGCACTTTAATCCAGGGGCATCAACATCTTTCTATGCAATGACTTCGTATTTATGGGCAGTGAAAGGTGACGCTGTAACTTTTCACGATCTACTCTCCATTGAAGATCACACAAAAACACCAGTGCTCTAAATCAGATATTCACTTTGTTTTATTATCATTTTTTTCTTCTCTAATCGATTCATTGGAATGTTTCCTCTCACTTGAGCAGCAGACGCAATCATATATTATTTCAATTTTTCCTTTGTTTTTGGAAACTAAAGTTGTTTTAATTTTACCCCAGACTAATGATATGGTATATCTGTGACCCTGCAAAGGCCGAGCGGAAAGCGGTGAATAATACAGGAATAGCTTACTTCCCTCTGCCATCAGGCTTCTGAATGGATATTGAGCCCATAAAAACTCCCTCACTACATGTTGTCCTCTTTGTGCACTAATTCAATTCAGCTCTTTTATATATAATCTTCTAACGTGATTTTAAACCTCCTTCTGGTTCTGATTGTGTACAGTCTGTGATTCGCTTCAAAGATTCGCAGCTGCTTTATTTAGTATTGCGAGGGATCCTTCTAGGAAATCAACTACGCCTCTGATAGTTGTAACCTTCCAGAAGTTCATAGTATTTCCCTTTTTCCTTTCTGGCAACTTCCTCAATCTACTGTGCAATATTATCCTCGACGACCAATCATTTTACCGTGCGTTTGAGATTCCTTCTGACATATGGTTGGAAAAGTTTTCCCTCAGATCGCTGTGTATTACCAATCCCTTTACACGGTTCTATTGCCCAAATACTATCCCGTCGCGCAGGGTGAGAAGGCTCTTCCGTTTTGATTATTTCCACCACCAGGTGTAATGAAGAAGATGCTGATTATGATTTATTCTCTGTATTTGTTTGTGCTACACACGTGGTGATTGAATCCGCTACGCAAAAGCTAAATTTAAAATGGTCAACATTTGTGCCACCAAATCAGATTATTGCATTGTTCAATCCCTTTGCTGCGTCGTCCGAGCGAGAAAACAAGTTATTTCTGTTGGTGATCATTTCATACAGTTTCCAATCTGCTGTGCACAGGGTTATCTGTACAGAAATCATATCAAATACATGACGACAAATTGCAATCTATTGGCATTAGAATAACGACACATCAGTTGCACTTTTAAGGTAAAAGCCGATACATGGGTTGGGCGGTGATCCTGCATTTGCGGTTAGCGGTGAAGCAGCAGGACAGTAGCACCTGGAATAACTGTCCACCTGTCTTGCTAGTTACGCTGTCATATGGGGCAGTAATGTACAAACTACAATCGTGCATTTATGGTGTCTTTGACCCAGATAATCGCGATCTTCTGACTGCAGGGGAGTTGGATAATTCTCCAGTTGAATTCAATTCAGAGGAAGAATTTAAAATATGGGTGTCTTAGGAATATATTTCAGTGAACGAACAGGACACGCTGTAAAATTATCACTGCGGCCACTGTTATGGCGCAAAAGACAACATTATCATCATGGTCAACTGTTCGCGTTGAATAGTAATGACGTCGGCAGCTTGGCCTGCAGTGAGATCATCATCTCAGCTCAGTGAGCGGAGATCCGGAGAAGCAATGACAACATCAGCGTGAGCACTGACCAACTTTGAAAGTGTAGAACAATCTGCTTATTAAATGCAAGAGCCCGGAATCTTTCTGAAGTGCCAGCATTACACTCAATGTGTCTGCTTCGTATCCACTGTTCTGCAGTCCCAATCCAGGGAGTGGCTCTCCATGAGGTCGGAGAGATGAGTTTGAGTGTCATAGGCTGAGACTTTGGACAGATTCATCAAGGCTGTGCTTCTCATCCGTCCCCGTTTACAGAGATCTCTTCCTTTCCTTCTTTTAGAGCAATGTTTATTAATCATTGCAAGATCTTTAAGAATAGCGTGTTTTTTTTTTATACAAACATATGGCGTATTCCATAATTCTGGATGTGCCGAACTGCAACGGGTTAACTACAGCTATTTCTGACTGCAATTAATCTGATTTGTGATGTGCATGAATTCTCTTTGTTGTTATACACAGCCAGGTTGAATCAAAACAAACCGGAACATTTATTAGCAACATTCTTCACAATACGTTTAAGTGTTTATATATGTGAAATGTGAGCTGATATGCATACATGATATTTCAACAATTATAGTTCCTATGTCATTACCAATATGCGGGATCAGAACAAGATGCTGCTGTATAAAGCTGTAACTGATGCAGACTCGATATTATTATTTTCCCCCGTGTGTTGCATTACCTGCACCACTGAATACAAGCTGGATCTCCTTTCATACTTTCGGTTCTTTATCCACTTCTCCACTGAACAATGTCCAAATTATTTTTTTTGTGCAGATAAACCAAATAAAAACATGTAAATCGCCC